>NC_025993.2:77609631-77767088 GCF_000442705.2 Elaeis guineensis | reverse complement strand
AATGAACTTCAGAGGCAGCTTGAGGATAATGGATGTTCTCTCTATACCCCTTAATCTTAAGGAGTTATATGGAGAACAAAGTCGAACTGCTAGATATGAGATATCTAAATAGTTTGTTTCGTGCCCATATGACTGAAGGCACCTCTGTGCAAACACATATCCTAAAGATGATTAATTTGATCACTCATCTAGAACAACTGGATTTCACAATGGATGGTAAACTTAGTCAGGAATTGATCCTACAGTCTCCTCTCTGACTTTTTTCTCTCAATTTGTCATAAACTATCATATGAACAAACTGAACATCAGCCTGCCTGAGCTGTTGAATTGTTGAAAATAGTAGAGAGCCATTTCAAGGGTGAAAAGCTTCGATTCTTCTTGTCAATAAGATCAACAAGAAGAAAGATAAGAAGGGTTCAAAGAAAAAACTGAATCCTAAGGCTGGCATCTCCAAGAAGAAGGCGAAGAAGGTCTCCGCCAAATGCACTTGCTATCACTGTGGCAAGGAGGGACACTGGAAGAGAAATTGCAAGGAATACCTTGCAATTGTGAAACCAGTATATATTGTTAAATATTTATATATGATACAAACTAACTTATCATTGAGTACTTCAATTTTAGACTTTTGGATATTGGATACCGCCTATGGCTCACACCTTTGCAATCATTGCAGGGTTTGTAGGAAATAAAAGGTCTGAATAACGGTGACTTCGAGCTGTTCGATGCTAGTAGAGAGTCCATTTAGGTCGAAGTCATGGGAACCAGGATTTTGAAATTATCTTCGAGCAAAATTTGAAAATTAAAGATCTATTATTATATTCTTAATGTCATTAAAAATATTATTTCTATACCATTATTATTAGAATAAGATTTTGAAATAAAAATAAAGAATAATGGTTGTTCTATATATTTTTTTGATGAATTTTATGAAAATACTTATATTGCTAATGGTCATTTGTTCCTATCACTTAATGATAATATACTTCATATTGATAATATGAAGAAAATAAAGAGAGAGGATGTGAATGTCACATACCTCTGGCACTGCCGACTTGATCATATAAGTGAGTCAAGAATTAATAAGTTATACAAAGAAAATTATTTGATCCTTATAATTTTGAATCATATGAAACTTGTGAATCTTGTCTCATGAGTAACAAGTAAAATTTTGGACCTTGTACATATTGATGTTTGTGGTCCAATATCGACTCAAGTCAGAGATGGATACTCTTACTTCATCATATTTACTGATGATATGTTTAGGTTTGAATATGTGTATTTAATAAAATATAAATCTAAAGCCTTTGACAAATTTAAAAAGTATCAAAGAATGGTTGAGAAATAAACTGGTAAAAGTATTAAAGCTCTTCAATCTGATCGAAGAGGAGAATATTTGACTAGTGGATTTCTTGATTATTTAAAATAAAATAAAATACTCTCTCAGTGGATACCTCCTTATACTCCATAATTAAATAAAATTACAGAAAGGAGGAATCACACCTTATTAGATATGGTGCGGTCATGATGTATTTCACGGATCTTTCAATCTTCTTTTGGGGATATGCTCTCGAGGTCGTAGCATATATTTTAAATAAAATACCTTCCAAATCTATTTCTAGCACTCTCTTTGAGATATAGAAAGAAAAAAGACTCAGTCTTAAGCATCTTAAGATATGGGTTATCCGACTTATATGAAAAATATTGATAGACATAAGCTGGATGCTAGATCAGAAAAATACAAATTTGTAGATTATCCCAAAGAGAATATAAGATACTACTTCTACCATCCTACTCAATAAAAGGTATTTGTTGGTAGGCATACCATTTTCTTGAAAAAAGAGTTGATCTAAGAAGGAGGCAATTGGAGGTCTGTTGAACTTGAGGAAGTTCAAAACCTACAACCCATCCAGGACTCACAAAATGATTCTCAACTAGATGTGTCCATTGTTGAGACACAGCCACTACACACACCTCTTCTTCGAAGGTCAAGTAGAGTGCATAATGTACCACTTAGGTATAGATTTGTTATTGAGAATGACAACACATCCCACATCATTGAGAATGATGATCCTATTAGGAATTGTATCCTAAAGCAAATCATTTGATGATTGTGCTAATTATAAATATATATGAATTGATCAATAATAAAAATTATTTGATCTTTTTCATCATAAGGTTACATCTTCTAACGAACTCCTATGTTATGATGAAGTCCTAAGGATTACTTTGATCGATAAAGAAGGATTTATCACGTAGTCCTTAAACCGATTCGTAATCAAATGATACGCTATTACTAGGACGATAGCGATATCAAGTATAGGTCATTGTATGCCATATGCATTGGATATCCTCATAATCAAATGGTGTGGAGATACTAGTATAGAATGCAGGTAAGATGTAGGAGTACATTATCACGGAACATGACCAACTACAGAGCACTCTACTGTCAAAAGTAGTTTGTGAAGGGTATGGGTATAATTATTTTCTAATCTGAGATCACCATGATGACTTATAAGCAACTTATTGTACTTTGATGCCTGACTAACTAAGTTTTAAATTTAGTGATGGAAGATTTCTACATGCAGTCAAGTACTTGTCAAGTCGGTGCGTGAGTCAAGATGGGATTAATCCCTCCGAATTAGGAGTTAATATATCAATGTATTTAATTTGGCAAAATCTAGACCTGAATAATCTATGTGATGGATTTGAAAGATTGAAATACATTTGAAAGATTCGATCTATCTGGACATCAGATCACCATAAATTATCTGGACGTCAGATCACCATAGATTATTTGGGCCTAGCAAAACCTAGGCTTCACCATCATTCGATCTATCCGAACATCAGATCATCATTGCTAGATGGTTACATCAATTAGTTCAAAAATTTATTCTTGTACTATCGGCTTAGGTTCGAACCTATAGGGTCACACTCAAAAGAAGTTTCTGACTGATCATGTGGCTGATCAATGATTGAGAATCATTCAAGAGCTTAATCATCAATTTGATTGAGAATCAACCTTATGCAAAAATTATAATAAATTTATTCATCAAATATTAGTAAATTAATAGAAGATTAATTAACAAATAGATTGCTGATTAGCTTAATTTGATTGAGCAAAGAGGATAAAATAATGTTACTCTAAAAATTAATTTTGATGATTACAAATCATTTAAGGGGACTACTAATAAGTTTTCTATGTTTAAAGATTATTTTTTGATGTTTTAGGTAGTCCAAGAGATTGGATTTGAAAAGGTTCATCAAATATGCCAAAAGTTGAAGTTTCAGCAAGTTGGTGAAGTTTTGAAGGTTTTTGAGAGTGTCCAAACTGATTTGAATTTATTTGAGAGTGTTTGGATGAGTTTTGTAAGATTCAAACCTTAAATACATGAAAAATTGAGTTAGAACATGATGGGATGACCCACCTGGATCATCCCCTTCTGTTGGCAGCTGGCACATAGTGTTTTGGGTCATGGCATGCTGTGGATGATCCACCTGGGATGCCTCATAGTAATTGAGACACCCTATGGGATGCCCCCCTGAGATCGTGAGATCAAAACAGAAAGTAGGACTTTCTGTCTGGCCATTTGGGAATGCCCCATGGGATGCCTCCAATGCCAGTGGGATATCCATTCTGGGTGAGCTACATAACGACTAATTTTCAGTCCATTTTTGATGTATTTAATGTGCATTAAACATACTCCAATGGCAAATCTAAGACATTCTCAAAGATAAATGGCAACTATAAATGCTCTATTCAAGTGAGAAATCATAAAGTTTTTGCAAGCTCAAAGATTAAATTCAAAAAAATCTATTTCAGTCCTAAGAAAGAGATTAAAGTATTTAAGCATTTCACCAACCACTCTCCAGCAGCAATCAAGTATGAAATTGATTGAGAGTGAACAGCAAAAGCTTCCACCCCTTAAGTATTATATTTCTATATTTTTACTATGTGTATTTAAGGGATTTATGTGTTGAAATTTGTATACTCCATTTCTCAAATAGTTTTTTGGTGTTTGAGTTTTGGAGGGTTTCAAAACTCATTTTGATTGGATCCGAACCCTGAATTGGAGTGTTGAGGGTTGGCTTATACTCAAGAAATAAGTGTTCTTGCTTGAAAGATAAGGATCAAAGGTGTCCAACGTGGTGTAATCCATTATTATCCATTTAGTGGATTGAATTCCCAAGTAGGGACTTGGGAGTGAATGTAGGTGCAAGATTGGCATCGAACCACTATAAATCTTTTATATTTATTGTGGCTTGCCTCTCTTATCGAACCACTATAAATCTTTTATATTTATTGTGCTTGCCTCTCTTATCTTGTTCTTTGTGCTCATTACTTGCTTACTTTTATTTATGTTTGATTTTGTTTCTATTGCAAGTTGATACACTTCACTCTTCACCTTGGCACATTGCTTAAATAATTCAAATTTTTAAAAATTTCAAAAAGATCCAATTACTCCCCCTCTTGGGCTCTATATCTGGACAACAAGTGGTATCAGAACTCGATGCTCTAGTTCTTGCTTGATTTAACCATCAAGAGCTAAAGATCTATGGCAGCCCAATTGACACATCCCTATCCGAGGGGCAATCCACAAACCGACCTCTACTTTTCAATGGGTCAAACTACACCTATTGAAAAGCTCGGATGAGAATTTTATTCAAGCACTTAACTATGACATGTGGGGTTGTCATAGTAAATAGACCACGCACACCCACCAAATTGATTGATGGGCATGTCTATCCCTAAGCCGGAAGGTGAATAGGATGATTTTGATAAGAAAATGGCTCAGCTTAATATTAAAACCATGAATATTTTATATTATACTTTGGATGTTAATGAATTTAATCGCATTTTCACATGCATGTCTGTTAAAAAAATTTGGGATAGGCTAGAAGTTACACACGAAGGCACAAACCAAGTAAAAGAATGTAAAATCAATATGCTTATACACAACTATGAATTGTTTAAAATGAAATCTGAAGAATCAATAATACAAATGTTCACTCAGTTTCACTGACATCATAAATGGCTTAAAAAATCTTCACAAATATTACTCTAACAGTGATCTTATGAGAAAAGTGCTCAAGTCATTATCAAGATCATGGGAAGCGAAAGTCACTAAATCCAAGAGGCCAAAGACTTGAATGTTCTACATTGGAGGAACTACTTGGATCCCTCATGACCCATGAACTGACCATGAAGCAGCATATTGAGGAGAAAATCAGAAAAAAGAGGACCATAGCCCTCAAGTCAACAGCTCAAGAAGAGGATGACTCAGAAAAATCAGACAACAGTGAAGAAGATGAGGACTTAGCCATGATCACTAGAAAATTCAAACGGTTCATGAGAAGAAAAAGACAAGGGACCAAGAGAAGGCCACCAGCTAAGGGGGAGCCAAGTAAAGAGAAGGAAAAAGAGCAGCCCATAATTTGCTATGAGTGCAAGAAGCTTGGCCACTTCAGATCAGAATGTCCTCAGCTCAAGAAAGGCCAAAAGAAGTTCAAGAAGAAGAAGCCATGATGGCTATATGGAGTGACAGTAATGACTCCACTACTAATAAAGAAACCTAGGAAGAAGCCAACCTATGCCTTATGGCACACGAAAATAGGTATCATCTGAAACTCATCCTGAATTTACTTATGATGAATTATTAGAAGCCTTTCATGAACTCTTAAATGACCTAAAAGAATTAAGAATTAAAAATAAAAATCTAAAATCAAAAAACCATGAATTAAGTAAGAAAAAAGAAGAAATTTATAAAGAAAAATGAAGAATTAGATCTAAAGAATCAATCACTAATAAAAAAAAAATATAAACTCTCTAATTAAAATGAAACTCTTATAAAAGAAAACCAAAAACTAAGGATGAGATATCTAAGTTGAAACCTATAGTTGACAAATTTACTTTAAGTTCAAACAAACTTCAGATGATTATTAACAGTCAAAAGACTGTATATGATAAAGCAGGACTTGGCTACAACACTCTAAGAAAACAAAAGTCCTTCAAAAATATTTTTATCAATGAATCCACAAAAAATTTGTCAAATATTTCTTATCTTAGATGTGGTATGGTAGGGCATAAAGCATATACATGTTCATCAAACAAATTTAATGGTAGAAAGATTAAGAAAATATGGGTTCCAAAAAGAACTATTGTGACTAACCTCAAAGGACCCAAGTTAGCTTAGGTACCTAAGGTTAAAATTTGATCTCATGTGTGCAGGTGTATTTTGCATCCCAAACAATAAAAAGGAAGTGGTATATTGATAGTGGATGCTCAAGACACATGACAGGTGATGAATCACAATTCATCACATTAGAAGCCAAGAATGGAGGGATGGTCACCTTTGGAGATAATGATAAAGGAAAAATCATCGGTATCGGTAACATTAGTATCACTTCCTCCACTTGTATTGAAAATATTTTACTTGTAGATAGTCTTAAACATAACCTGTTAAGTATTAGTCAATTATGTGATAAAGATTATAAAGTAGTTTTTAAATCATCCATGTGCATTGTAACTAGTCCACTGATGCTAGCACTAGATTCATTGGACATAGGCATGGCAATGTTTACATAATTGATTTGGATAATCTCTTTTTACAAAGCATGCAATATCTCTATGGCCATGAATGCTAAAATTAATGAGATTAGTTGGCTTTGGCACCGTAGGCTTGCACATATTAGTATGCACACACTTTCTAAAATCATTAAAAAGGATTTAGTTTTGGTTTGTCAAAAATTAGTTTTGATAAAGAGAAAATATGTGATGCATGTCAATTAGATAAATAAATAAGAGTTTTCTTTAAATCTAAAAATATTGTTTCAACTTCTAAATCCCTAGAACTCTTGCATATCGATTTATTTGGTCCTACAAGGGACAACTAGTCTAGGAGGAAAAGATATGATTTTATAATCATTGATGATTTTTCATATTTACTTGAGTTTTATTTTTAGCTTCTAAAGATGAAGTATTTTCTGCATTCTCTAAGTTTTGCCAAAAACGTTTCAAATGAAAAAAATTTATAAATTATTTTTATTCAAAGTGATCATGGAACTGAATTTGAAAATAAAGACTTTGAAAAATTTTATGATTGAAAAGGCATAGATCATAATTTTCTAGCACCTAGAACACTACAACAAAATAGAGTAGTTGAAAAAAAAATAGAATACTAGAAGAAATGGTACGTACCATGCTATGTGAAAGCAAGCTCCTAAAGTACTTTTTGGACAGAAGTAATTAAGACTACATGTTATATTCTAAACCATGCTTTAATAAGATTAATTTTAAAGAAAATACCTTATGAACTATGGGAAGGGTAGAAAGCCTAATATAGGTTATTTTCATATTTTTGATTGCCGGTGTTTTGTTTTGAATAATTACAAAGATAGCTTAGGGTAAATTTGATGCTAAATCCAATGAAGCTATCTTTCTTGGCTACTCTATTTCTAATAAAATTTTTAGAGTATTTAATAAAAGATCACTGGTAGTGAAAGAGTCAATTCATGTTGTTTTTGATGAAACTAATGACCTTCTATCAAGAAAAAGAGAGGGTGCTGATGATGTAGGTATCATAGAAGATGGAATGAAGGAGCTCACTTTAAATGACTCAGATCAACAAAACAAGGATCAGATGGATGAAACATCAATGATCAGAACATTCAAGAGCAACCTCAAGACATAGGTAATCTTTCAAGAAAATGGAGGTATGTCCACAAGCACCCTAAAGAATTAATAACTGATGATCTGACACAAGGTGTAAGAACTAGATCTTCACTTAGAGATGTTTGCAGTTATGTAGCTTTTGTTTCTCACTTAGAACCTAAAACATAGATGAAGCTGAAAAGGATAATAATTGGATAATTGCCATACAAGATGAATTAAATCAATTGAAAAAAATAATGTATGGATACTAGTTGCAAGACCTAAAAATCATCCAATAATAGAAACCAAATGGGTATATAGAAATAAATTAGATGAAGATAAGAATGTTATAAGAAATAAAGCAAGATTAGTTGTTAAAGGATATAATCAACAAGAAGGAATTGATTTTGATGGAAATATTTACTCCTGTTGCTAGACTAGAAGCTATAAGAATGCTACTGCTTTTGCCTGTTTTATAAATTTTAATTTATTTTAAATGAATGTTAAGAGTACTTTCCTAAATAGTTATATTGCTGAAGAAGTTTATGTTGAACAACCCCCTGATTTTGAAAATCATAAATTTTCAGATCATGTATTTAAATTAAACAAAGCATTATATGAATTAAAACAAGCTCCTAGAGCTTGGTATGAAAGATTAAGTAAGTTTTTATTAGAAAATAATTTTTCAAGAGAAAAAATTGATACTACTCTTTTATAAAAAGAAAAGATAAAGAAATTTTAGTCATACAATATATGTTGTGTTGGGAAATGTGTCCCAAAAGCCAATCGTCAAGCTGTTGATGGTTGAGCAACCAAGTATTGTAATTGATTTGTTAATAAATAAATATATTTGGCATTTTCATCATAAGCTTTCATCTTCTAATGAACTCCATTGTTATGATGAAGTCCTTAGGACTATTTAGATTCGATAAAGAGAGGATTTATCGATTAGTCCTTAAAACTGTTCACGACCAAATGATAGGCTGTTAATAAGGACAACAGCTTCTATCGAGCATAGGTCGCTGTAGGTCATATGGGTTGGTTGTCTTCTTAACCAAGGAGTGTGGAGACACTGGTATGGCATACAGGTGAGATATAAGGGTACATCATCATTGAACGTGACCAACTCCAGAGTATTCTGCTGTCGAGAATGTCTCTGATAGGATATAGGTATAAGTGTCCCTTAGACCTAAGATCGCCTCAGTGACTTGCAAGCAACTCACTGTGATTTGGTACTGGACTAACTGAATTTCTAATTCAGGGATGGGAAGGCTTCTGGGCACAGTCAAGTACTTGCAAAGTCAGAGTGTGATCGAGATGGGATTGACCACTCCAAGAGTTGGAGAAGAATGAGTCGCAGTATTTTAATTTAGCAAAACCTTGGCCAGGGTAATCCATCAGATGGATTTGATATTTTGAAATACAATGTGGACAACCTGATCAGAGTTGACAATTGTTGCCCAGCTATGCAACCCAAGAGGGGGGGTGAATTGGGTTTTAAAAATTTTAGGCTTAACTAATTACTTGTAAAAATTATATATCAAAACTTGATGAATGAAGAGAGAGACTTTGGTTTGAGATTAATTACTTAAAACAAGAATGCAAGGATATAATGGAGAATTAAAGAGAAACAATAAAGCATGCCACAAACACAATGATTTATAGTGGTTCGGTGCCAACCTTGCACCTACATCCACTCCCAAGCTCCTACTTGGGAATTCCAATCCACTATACTTTGTATTCAACCCGAATACAACGTCGGAAACTCCGACACTAGCTATCCCAAGCTAGTCCACTTGTTTCCGGGTACAAGCCGACCAATACACTCCGATTTCAGGTTCGGATCAACCTTTCCTTGTTTTGGAAACCCTCCAAAACAAAAACAATTGCTCACAAGATAAAATCAGTTTAGAGCACAAATAAGTACAAGAATAGCTCCTTAAGTGAGCGAATATAACAATAAATACGCTTTACTCAAATGAAGAAGCCCTTCTTGGATTTCCTCAAAGTGGATGAGAGATGAAGTAAATGCTTGAGGAGTTGGTGAGCTTGATTGAAGGCTTCTTGAAGGCTTAAATGAGCTCTTGAATGAGGTTGAGAAGTTGGCTTGAGAAAACTCTCTCTTGAATGCACTTGAATGCCCTCTTGAATGCTCTTGATTTTCTCTTTTCAAATCACTTGAATGCCTCTTGGATATTTGGATCTCTCTCTTTTTGTTTTCCACCTTTTGAAACCTTTATAGCCTTAAGAGACAAGGGAAAACAAACTAGGCAGAAAAAGAGCCGTTAGAGCACAAAAAGCAGCATTAAAAAGCAACCAAATCTGGCCAAAAACTAGCCGTTACAGGCAAATCCCGACATATGAGTCGACTCATAGTCGACTCATGCCTCAGGGGTCGACTCATGAGTCGACCTCTGTTGCAAAGTCCAGAGATTGGGTTTCTGGATTTTCTTGGCCAAAACAGCAGAGGTCGACTCATGAGTCGACTCATGCCTTGTGGGTCGACTCATGAGTCGACTCACAGGTCGTGCCAAGCCAGAAAACCAGCGTGCCATGGCTAATCTTTGCGTGCCAATCAGCTCATAGTTTCATGAGTTGACTCATGAGTCGACTCATGAACTTCAAACCTTCATAACTCCAAAAATATAAGTCCAAAAACCATGAAACTTTCACCAATAGATTACATATCATTTGTTCTACACGATGATGTTATCAAATCAGAGTTTTGATGAAATTATGATTTTGCCCCTGTAGAGCATAAGGTCTTTTTCACATAAAAATTATTTGTATCCCTTCCAACTGTTTTGTAGTCATCAAAATCAATCTAGGAGCAACAATCTCCCCCTTTTTGATGATGACAAAACATTTGAACAAAAGCATTTATATGAATCATGAATTTCAAAAGCATATGCTTGAAAAGAGTATGATTCTTTTGGCATGTGAAACAAATGGTTATATGCATAAGTAGTTTGCCCATTTGCTTAAAGATTGGAAGATATGCTCATTGGATTATTGTTTTGGTGTTAGAGCAGAAAATTTGATTTTATTATCAGAGCAAACTGTATTTGAAAAATTTTCTCAATTCTCAAAACTAGTCATGTGTGCCAAAGCATATTGAATAGTTGATTTGGAAAGAGTAATAGATCATTTAAGTTTAAGATGTATCAGAGCAAGAGAAATGAAAATCCTGCAATGTATCAGTGTAGGGAAAACAATTTTACAAAAAGGTATCAGAGTAATAAAAATAGTTTTTCAATGTATCAGAGTAAAATTGAGTAATGTATCGGAGTAGTAAAATTGTCAAAGTATTAGAGCAATGTATTCAATATATCAGAGTAGGTTGAAATTTCAAAGCCTATCAAAGCATATTCAATGGTTTACAGCAAATTAGAGTATAAGTAATTTTAAAAGGTACTTATTTGCAGTATATTTAGCATTTGTACTTAAAATTGTCAATGTATTAATTTCTCATAATTGTAGTGTTTGCTTTTGATGGATTTCTTTGTGTTTAATTTCTCCCCCTTTTTGACATCATCAAACAAGGTTAAGTCCTTTTTCTGAAGCATTCTTTAATTTTTTTTTTGTAGGGTTTGCTCCCCCTTAATGAAGCAACTATTAACAGCAATCATAAAATGATAATACCATAAAGAGAAGACAATATTTCACAAAAGAGAATATATGACCAAAGTAAGATAATCATCATTCCAAAGGTAAAGCCATAATTGTTTCAGTACATAGATTGTAACATAAAAAGTAACATACAAAGTCAACTAGCTCATGTCAATACATGGCCCCAAAATACAGATCCTAGAGAGGACTAAATACTAAGACCTAGGATCTAGAAATGATCAATGATCAGAATCATCAGAAATGTGATAAGGATCAGATGGATCTGGATCTGAGATGCGTCCTCGACCCCGTCTGCCTCTGGCACGAGAGGAAGAACTGGCACGAGCAGGCGAACGGGAGGAACTGGGTGGCTGAGAACGCTGAGAAGCTAGGGACTGAACTGAAAGGGTAAGTCTGATGGAGTCAAGTACAGTCAGTGCCCTGGAGACAGCCTGGAGAAGTGCAGTGAACTGAGTAGTAGCTTGCTCACTTGATCCTCTGATCTCTTCCTCAGTAACTCATAACCGCCCTCAAGAGCTCCTCTGAGTCTGCCGGCCTCTGCAGTGAGATCAGTGACCTCAATCGAAGACTCCTGAGGCTGAGGGTGTGCCAAATCGAAGACCTGCCCCTGTAACTCGAGAACTCTGCCAGTCAATCTCAGAAAGTGTCCTCAAGCTGCTGAATCCTCATGGACTGATCTGCCATCATCTGATATACTGTGGAGATGTGGGGAGTCAAAGTCTGATCAGTAGAAGTAGCCCCTGGTACAAATGAAGTACTGCTCATCTGACTCGACATCAAAGAGACCATACGCTGTGCAATCCGCTCAATCTGATAATCGGACAGTGTGAACTCTGGCGGAGGTGCTCTGCTCTCTGGCTGATGCACAGGTGTGGGTATCCTGGTAAACTCAGAAGGGCCAGCCTCTGGATCCGGAAAGAACTGTATATCTGGTGAAGCTGCCCTGAAGCCATGAACAGGAGATGATGGACCTTCTTCTTCTTCAGCTCTGACTTCTGCTGTATCCTCAGCTCTTTCTTCTGCTCTCTCTTCTGCTCTTTCTTCTGTTCTCTCTTCTGCTCTTTCTTCTGCTCTCTCCTCAGCTCCCCTGATCCAACACCACCACTTTTTGTGAACCCCATTCGATGCAAGGTGTGAAGGTTGAAGGTATCAACATGAGACAGTTTGGTGGGAGCCTCCCCCTCACAACTAACTCCAAACCTCCTGAAAACTCTAGTCAGGGCCATACCATAAGGCAAATGTGCCTTAGATCTGTTCAGAGTCTCTCTCATGGCCTCTATCATAAGTGCTGGGAGGTTTAGGGGGGTTTCTGTGATAATGTGAAACATAATGCATATGTCCCTGCCTGACAGAAGATCGTGCCTACCACTCCTAGGGAAGAAAAGTTTTGTGACCATTTGATGTAAGATTCTCATTTCTATAGGTAAAATCTTGGCCTCTAGTTTATTCAAATTCCCTTGGTAGGTTCCTCCAAATATAACACTTATACCTTCTTCTTTCACGGGGAGTTCCATGTATGCATAACCTTCACTAGGTAAGTGTAAAATCTCCCCTAAAATGACAGGATCCAGACAGATATCAATCCCTTTCACAGTTGAAGTTACAGACCCATTTCCATAAATAAGATTCTGAAAAACTCCCTAACAAGGTCAACAAAGGTGACTTCTTTGAGTAAACAGTAAAAGCTCCATCCCTGAGTTTTGATCTTACTTGCTAAAGAAAATCCCTCACTTTCAAAGAACCGGAAGTCAATGTTTTTCCCGATTTCTACTTTTCTATCTGAGAGAGGGTTCTTACTGGGAGTTTGAGAAGACTGTGAAGGACCTTGAACTGAATCTGGAACGGGAGCAGAGGTGGACTGTGCCGCTTGTCTTTTCCTTCTGACACTTTCTTCAAGTTCCCGGACAGACTTTCTCCTTTGGGGAAGTTTCATTTTTGGTGCCATACCCTCTTCAATAGCAGGCGAGGAGACTTGAGGAGCAAGTGAAGGAGTGGAGGAAGGATTATAAGAGAGTGATTTGAGGTTTTGGAGGAGAGAATGAGTGGATTTGAGAGGGACGGTGGAGTGCTAGGGCACGCTCCAACCGTGAAGAACAAGGGAAGAGGTCACAAAAGAACCTTTCCCGGAGTGGCTATTTGCGGTGGAGAGGAGGCGGGAGGAGTTCCACTAGCTCAAGCCTAGGAAATGGAGCAAATGGGAGAAGGGAGAATGGATTTCGGAAGGAGGAAGACGAGCGTGAGGGTCGGCTCACGAACAGTAATTCAACATATAAACCCTTCAGCCCGTTGGAAGTTGCTGGGAATTACAAGTTTGCCATTGAGTCGACTCATGGGGGTCGACTCATGAAGTTCAGAAAATCAGGAAAAATTGAATAAATTCCAGAAAAATTGAATTTTGGGGAGAAGGAGTTTAGCTCTAAGATGAGTTTTTAGAATGAAAAACTTGAGCTTTTGGGACCAAAAAGGTGTTGGAAATTGAGCTCTTAGGAGATTTTGACCATAAATCATTGGAATTTGAAAAATAATTCAGGCAAATGGATCAAGAATTCCTAGATTTCTCCTAATTTCACAGAATCTATCCTCACTAAGGGCCTTTGTAAAGATATCAGCTAATTGATTTTCGGTGCAAACATATTCAAGAATTATATTTTTGTTTTGAACATGTTCTCTTATGAAGTGATGTCTTATTTCAATATGTTTGGATCTTGAGTGTTGAATAGGATTTTTAGATAGATTTATGGCACTTGTGTTGTCACATCTTATTGGTGTTTCATTAAGTTTAATTCCAAAGTCTTCGAGTTGTTGCTTAATCCACAAGATTTGAGCACAACAACTTCCGGCTGCAATGTATTCGGCCTCAGCCGTAGACAGTGCTACCGAATTTTGTTTCTTGCTAAACCATGAGATTAGGTTAACTCCAAGAAATTGACAAGTTCCACTTGTGCTTTTTCTATCTAGTTTACATCCAGCAAAGTCAGCATCAGAATATCCTAATAAATCTATTTGTGAGTCCTTAGAGTACCATAACCCTAAAGTTTGAGTACCATTTAAGTATCTAAGGATTCTTTTAACAGCATTCAAATGAGATTCTTTAGGATTAGATTGATATCTAGCACATAAACAAATACTAAACATGATATCAGGCCTACTTGCAGTTAAATATAATAATGATCCAATCATGCCTCTATAGTATTTTAAGTCTACACATTTACCTTCATCATCCTTGTCAAGCTTACATGAGGGACTCATTGGTGTGCCAATGGGTTTGGAGTTCTCCATTCCAAATCTTTTGAGTAGTTCCTTGGTGTACTTGCTTTGGGTGATGGAGATTCCCTCTTTTGATTGTTTGATCTGGAGTCCGAGGAAGAAGGTGAGTTCTCCCATCATGCTCATCTCGAACTCTCCCTGCATAAGCTTAGCAAAGTCTTGACAAAGGGATTCATTAGTAGACCCAAAAATTATGTCATCAACATAAATTTGTATAACTAACATATCATTTTGATTTCTTTTGATAAAGAGGGTTGTATCTACATTACCTCTTGAAAAACCATTACTTAGTAAAAATTTGCTTAGTCTATCATACCATGCTCTAGGTGCTTGTTTTAATCCATATAATGCCTTATTTAATTTAAAGACATGATTAGGAAAGGCATGATTTTCAAATCCAGGGGGTTGTTCTACATAAACTTCTTCAGCAATAAATCCATTTAAAAATGCGCTTTTAACATCCATTTGAAACAATTTGAATTTCATAAAGCAAGCATATGCAAGTAGAAGTCTAATGGCTTCTAATCTAGCTACTGGTGCAAAGGTTTCATCAAAATCAATCCCTTCTTCTTGATTATATCCTTTAGCAACCAATCTTGCTTTATTTCTAATTACATTACCATGCTCATCTAATTTGTTTCTAAAGACCCATTTTGTGCCAATTATTGAACAGTTTTTAGGTCTTGAAACCAAAGTCCAAACATTATTTCTTTCAAATTGATTAAGTTCCTCTTGCATTGCATTAATCCAATTATGATCTTTTTCAGCTTCTTCAATAGTTTTAGGTTCAAAATGAGATACAAAAGCACAATGATTAAACACATCTCTAAGTGAAGAGCGAGTTTTTACACCATGCATAGGATCACCAATAATTAACTCCTTAGGGTGGTTGTGAACATACCTCCATTCCTTGGGTAGGTCAATTGTACCTTGAGGTTGTTCTTGAATTTCCTCACCTATCTCATCTTGTTTGTCTTCTTGTTCCTTGTCCTCTGGAGTGGCTGAATCTTTCAGAGTGATCTCCTTCATACCTTCTATTAATGGATCTGCATCATCAACACCCTCATTCTTCCTTGAAGGAAGATCGTTAGATTCATCAAAGACAACATGAATGGACTCCTCAACTACTAAAGTTCTTTTATTAAAAACTCTAAAAGCTTTACTAGTAGAGGAGTAACCCAGAAAGATTGCTTCATCTGATTTTGCATCAAATTTACCAAGTCTTTCCTTACCATTATTTAATACAAAACATCGGCAACCAAAAACATGAAAATATGCAATATTTGGTTTTCTTCCTTTCCAAAGTTCATAGGGGGTTTTCTTAAAAAATTATCTAATTAAAGCACGATTTAGAATGTAACATGCTGTGTTAATAGCTTCCGCCCAAAAATATCTTGGAAGGTTGCTTTCACAAAGCATGGTACGGGCCATTTCTTCTAAGGTTCTGTTTTTCCTTTCAACTACCCCATTTTGTTGGGGTGTTCTAGGAGCAGAGAAGTTATGGTCGATTCCATTCTCATCACAAAATTTTTCAAAGTCTTGATTTTCAAATTCAGTTCCATGATCACTTCTAATATTTTGAATTGAAAATCATTTTTCATTAGTGACTTTTCGATGAAATTTAGTGAAAATATGAAAAGTTTCATCTTTGTGTGCCAAAAAGAAAATCCAAGTAAAACATGAATAATCATCTATTATTACAAAACCATATCGTTTTCCTCCTAGACTTGTGGTTCTAGTTGGTCCAAATAAATCCATATGCAAAAGCTCTAATGGTCTAGAAGTTGAAACAATGTTTTTGGATTTAAATGAAACTCTAGTTTGCTTACCTAATTGACATGCATCATAAATCCTATCTTTTTCAAAATTCAGTTTAGGCAAGCCATCAACTAATTCTTTCTTAATTAATTTTGAAAGAGAATGCATGCTAATGTGAGCAAGTCTACGATGCCAAAGCCAACTAGTCTCATTAACTTTAGCATTTAAGGATACTAGGCATTGCATGTCTAATTTGGCTAAATCATTTAGATCTACCATATAAACATTGCCATGTCTATGTCCTATAAATTTGATGCCATCATTAACAGGACTAGTCACAATACAAACAGATGATTCAAAAATTACTTTATACCCTTTATCACAAAATTGACTAATGCTAAGTAAGTTATGCTTTAAACCTTTAACTAACAAAATATTTTCAATATATTTGGAGGGAGTGATACCAATGTTACCTATCCCGATGATCTTTCCTTTGCCATTATCTCCAAAGGTGACCATCCCTCCATCCTTAGCATCAAGCGTGATGAATTGTGATTCATCACTAGTCATGTGTCTCGAGCATCCACTGTCCAGATACCATTTCCTGTTTTCTCCATGGGATGCTAGACACACCTGCAAACAAATATCAAGTTTTTGTTTTAGGTACCCAAGCTTTCTTGGGTCCTTTTTGGTTAGTCAAGATGGTTCCTTTTGGAACCCATATTTTCTTTACAGTTATGTTTGCACAAGTGTAAGATTTATGCCCTGTTCTACCACATTTAAAACAAGTAGTATTGGTAGGCTTGTTACTTGAATAATTTACATAAATATTTTTCAGAAATTTTTGTTTCTTTAAGGGGTTATAGCCAAGTCCGGCCTTATCATATACGGCCTTTTGATTTTCAAGAATCATATTTAGTTTGTTTGAACTTAAGGTGAATTTATCTACTATAGGTTTCAGCTTATTAATATCATTCTTTAGGCTTTGGTTCTCTTGAAGCAAAGTAGATTTTTCAACTGAAAGATTTTCTGCTTGTTTTACTAAAGACTGATTTTTCAGTTTTAGTTCTTTATTTTTCATTCCTAGTTTCTTCAATTCATCAATTAAATCATTGAAGGCTTCATGCAATTCTTCAAAAGTAAAATCACTAGGGTTTTCAGAAATTACCTCATTATCGTGTGCCATAAGGCACAGGTTGGCTTGTTCTGTTGAGGTCTCCTCATCGGAGCTTGAGTCGTCGCTCGCACTCCATGTGGCCATCATTGCCTTCTTTTTGAACTTTTTGGGACCTTTCTTCAATTGTGGACATTCGGATTTGAAATGCCCCAGCTTCTTGCACTCATAGCATATAAGGGGTTGATCTTTTTCTTTCTCTTTGCTTTGTTCCCCTTTTGTGAAAGGTCTCTTTCTCATCCCCTGTTTCCTCTTTCTTAGGAACTTCTTGAATCTTCGGGTGATTAGTGCCATTTCTTCATCCTGTTCTTCATCTTCTGTATCGTCAGTTTCTTCATCAGGAGAGGCTGTGGATTTGAGGGCAATGGTTCTCTTCTTTTTGACTTCATCCTCTTGATGTTGCTTCATGCTAAGCTCGTGAGTCATCAA
Source organism: Elaeis guineensis (assembly GCF_000442705.2). NCBI lineage: Eukaryota > Viridiplantae > Streptophyta > Magnoliopsida > Arecales > Arecaceae > Elaeis > Elaeis guineensis. The sequence goes on along the minus strand of NC_025993.2, from coordinate 77,749,182 downwards.
GGATCCAAGAAGCTCTTCTAGAGGTAGAGTGTTCAAGTCCTTTGCTTCTTGGATAGCAGTCACCTTGGCTTCCCAGGTTCTTGGCAATGACCTGAGAATCTTTCTTACAAGTTCACTGTTAGTATAAGATTTGCCAAGACTCTTCAAACCATTAATTATATCAGTAAAGCGAGTAAACATTGCAGTTATGGACTCATCATGCTCCATTTTAAATAACTCATATTTATGTACAAGCATGTTTATTTTAGACTCCTTTACTTGATTTGTTCCCTCATGGGTTACTTCTAACCTATCCCATATTTCTTTAGCAGATGCACAGGTAGAAATGCGATTAAATTCATTTGCATCAAGTGAGCAGTAAAGAACATTCATAGCTTTAGCATTTAACTGTGCCAATTTCTTATCAACCTCATCCCATTCTCTTTCGGATTTGGTTGACTCCTCACCATCTATTATCTTGGTGGGTGTGTGTGGACCGTTCACTATGATACTCCACATATCATAGTCTAGTGCTTGTATGAAAATCTTCATCCGAGCTTTCCAATAGGTGTAGTTAGACCCATTGAAAAGTGGAGGTCGGTTGGTAGATTGCCCCTCGGCTAGAGAAGTGCCGACGTGGGTTGCCATAGATCTTTGGCTCTTTGATTGTTAGATCAAAGAAGGGCTAGAGCACCGGGCTCTGATACCACTTGTTGCCCAGCTATGCAACCCAAGAGGGGGGGGGTGAATTGGGTTTTAAAAATTTTAGGCTTAACTAATTACTTGTAAAAATTATATATCAAAAACTTGATGAATGAAGAGAGAGACTTTGGTTTGAGATTAATTACTTAAAACAAGAATGCAAGGATATAATGGAGAATTAAAGAGAAACAATAAGGCATGCCACAAACACAATGATTTATAGTGGTTCGGTGCCAACCTTGCACCTACATCCACTCCCCAAGCTCCTACTTGGGAATTCCAATCCACTATACTTTGTATTCAACCCGAATACAACCGTCGGAAACTCCGACACTAGCTGTCCCAAGCTAGTCCACTTGTTTCTCGGGTACAAGCCGACCCAATACACTCCGATTTCAGATTCGGATCAACCTTTCCTTGTTTTGAAAACCCTCCAAAACAAAAATAATTGCTCACAAGATAAAATCAGTTTAGAGCACAAATAAGTACAAGAATAGCTCCTTAAGTGAGCGAATATAACAATAAATACGCTTTACTCAAATGAAGAAGCCCTTCTTGAATTTCCTCAAAGTGGATGAGAGATGAAGTAAATGCTTGAGGAGTTGGTGAGCTTGATTGAAGGCTTCTTGAAGGCTGTAAATGAGCTTTTGAATGAGGTTGAGAAGTTGGCTTGAGAGAACTCTCTCTTGAATGCACTTGAATGCCTTCTTGAATGCTCTTGATTTTCTCTTTTCAAATCACTTGAATGCCTCTTGGATATTTGGATCTCTCTTGTTTTTGTTTTCCACCTTTTGAAACCTTTATAGCCTTAAGAGACAAGGGAAAACAAATTAGGCAGAAAAAGAGCCGTTAGAGCACAAAAAGCAGCATTAAAAAGCAACCAAATCTGGCCAAAAACTAGCCGTTACAGGCAAATCTCGACATATGAGTCGACTCATGAGTCGACTCATGCCTCAGGGGTCGACTCATGAGTCGACCTCTGTTGCAAAGTCCAGAGATTGGGTTTCTGGATTTTCTTGGCCCAAAACAGCAGAGGTCGACTCATGAGTCGACTCATGCCTTGTGGGTCGACTCATGAGTCGACTCACAGGTCGTGCTAAGCCAGAAAACCAGCATGCCATGGCTAATCTTTGCGTGCCAATCAGCTCATAGTTTCATGAGTTGACTCATGAGTCGACTCATGAACTTCAAACCTTCATAACTCCAAAAATATAAATCCAAAAATCATGAAACTTTCACCAATAGATTACATATCATTTGTTCTACACGATGATGCTATCAAATCAGAGTTTTGATGAAATTATGATTTTGCCCCTGTAGAGCATAAGGACTTTTTCACATAAAAATTATTTGTATCCCTTCCAACTGTTTTGTAGTCATCAAAATCAATCTAGGAGCAACAGAACTGTTGCCTCTAAAGTCGAACTTGATGAAGTTCGACAGGTGAAAAAACCGACACATATTATTGAACCTGAACCGGATTTGATTAGATCAGATCCGGAGCCCATTGATTATGCACCCTTAAGGCGGTCTGGTAGAGTACCACATCAACCGGACAGATACTATGGTTTCTTGGTCCGGGATGGTGATCCTGTCGAACTTGATGAAAACGATGAGGATCCGATCACCTACATGGATGCAATGCAGAGACCTGACTCTGAGAAATGGCTAGAGGCCATGAAATCCGAAATGGAGTCCATGAAGGTCAACGATGTGTGGACATTGGTTGACCCACCCGAAGAAGTAAAACCCATAGGGTGTAAGTGGGTCTTCAAAAGGAAGAGGGGCGCAGACGGAAAGGTGGAGACCTATAAAGCCCATCTGGTTGCCAAGGGATATCGTCAACGTTATGGTATAGACTATGACGAGACGTTTTCTCCTATGGCAATGCTCAAATCTATTCGGATTATGCTTGCGATAGCTGCCCATCTGGACTATGAAATCTGGCAGATGGATGTGAAGACAGCTTTCCTAAACGGAGAGCTGGACGAAGAGGTGTATATGATACAACCTGAAGGGTTCACATCCACAGATGAGTCTAAGGTGTGCAAGCTACAGAGGTCCATTTATGGACTTAAGCAGGCATCTCGAAGTTGGAACATACATTTTGATAGGACGATCAAAATGTATGGCTTCGTTAAGAACGGAGAAGAGCCCTGCATTTATAAGTGGGCTAATGGTCTAGTAGTAGTATTTCTTGTATTGTATGTGGATGACATTCTCTTAATCGGGAATGATGTCCCTGCATTACAGGGAATAAAGATTTGGCTATCGTCACAGTTCTCCATGAAGGATCTGGGAGAAGCTTCCTACATCCTAGGGATGAGAATCTATAGGGATAGATCCAAAAAGTTGCTTGGCTTATCCCAGTCCATGTACATTGATACTATGCTGAAAAGGTTCAGCATGGAAAATTCCAAGAAAGGCTATCTATCGATAGGCCATGGAATTTCTCTCTCGAAGAGGGATTGTCCGACAACACCTCAAGAGAGAGAGTGTATGGGTAGGATTCCATATGCTTCGGTAGTGGGATCTATCATGTACGCCATGACATGTACACGACCAGATGTGGCATACTCACTAAGGGTAGTGAGTAGATACCAATCTGATCCAGGAGAGAATCATTGGAAGGTTGTTAAAACCATCCTGAAGTATTTAAGAAATACTAAAGACCAGTGGCTTATATATGGTGAATCGGACTTGAGACTTATAGGGTTTACAGACTCTAGTTTCCAGTCTGATCGCGATGATAGCAAGAGTGTGTCAGGATTTATTTTTACCCTTAATGGTGGAGCTGTCTGCTGGAAGAGTTCCAAGCAGCACACTGTGACTGATTCAGTATGCGAGGCAGAGTATATTGCTGCATCAGATGCTGCCAAAGAAGCGGTGTGGCTGAGGAAATTCATCACCGAGCTCGGAGTAGCACCCTCCCTTGTTGGTCCAGTTCTGCTCTACTGCGACAGCTCTGGAGCCATTGCTCAGGCGAAGGAACCAAAGGCACACCAGCGGACGAAGCATATTCTGCGCCGCTACCATCTCATCTGGGAGATCGTGGATCGAGGTGACGTCGACCTTCAGAAGATCGACGGGAAGGAGAACCTGGCCGACCCATTCACTAAAGCCATTGCGGTGAAGGAGTTCAACGACTACAAGTCAAAGATGGGTATTAGATACTGCACCGATAGGCTTTAGGCCAAGTGGGAGATTGTTGGGAATAGTGTCCCAAAACCAATCATCAACCTGTTGACGGTTGTGCTCCTTTTTGTATTAGTACATGAATTATAAATAAATAAAAGTTATTTTGATATTTTTTCATCACAAATGTTTCATCTTCTAATGAACTCTTGTGTTGTGGTGAAGTCCTTAGGACTATTTAGACTCGACAAAGGAGGATTTGTCGCTTAGTCCTTAAACATATTCGCGACCAAATGATACGTTGTTACCAAGGACGATAATGTTTATCGAGCATAGGTCGTTGTGTGCCATATGGGTTGGTTGTCCTCATAACCAAAGAGTGTGGAGACACTGGTATGGCATACAGGTGAGATGTAATGGTACATCTGCACTGAACGTGACCAACTCCGGAGCTATTTCTGCTGTCAAGATTTGCTCCGATGGTATATGGGTATAAATGTCCCTCCGACCTGAGACCGCCACGGTAACTTGCAAGCAACTCACTACACTTAGGCACTGGACTACCTGAATTTCTAATTTAATGATGGAAGGTTGCTGGGTGTAGTCAAGTACTTGACTTGTCGGTGCGTGTGTCAAGATGGGATTGACCACTCCAGTTTAGGAGCTGTGTACAGTCGTGTTTCAATTTAGCAAAACCTTGGCCAGGGTAGTCCTAGTGAGGAGTCACAGGACTAATTGAGTTGAGCATGATTCAGATGATATCATCAGGGTTGACAGTTTAACCCTGAGTCATCCTAAACACAGGGGTCAAAAGAGATGAATTATACGGTAACCATATTCACGTAGGTTCTGAATGTTGCGATTGCGATTATTCGACCTATCCAGTCGTCGGGTACCATTGCTAGATGGTCACTTCGATTAGTACAAAAATTGGTTCCTGTGCTACCGGCTTAGGTTCGAACCTGCGGGGTCACACACATTAGAGGTTCCTTTCTGATCTGATGGCTGATTATGAGTCTTATCTGTCTGAAACTCTATGATTGAGAATTAGGATTCTTTGATCATGAGTTCCACATATTTTGGGTACCGGAGTCAAAATTTTGAATTTCAAATTTTGAATTTGAAATTTAAATTCTTTGATCAGGGTTTCATATCGATGGTCTCTGATGCCTGATTGCCCATCGAATTTGGACTCAATATTTATGAGAGGTTTAATTAGTGATTTGATCGCTAATTAACTCAATTTGATTTAGTAATTATTTTTGGATCAAGTCCAAATTGAATTGGATTCAGTTTGGATTGACCCGATTAGGTTAAATGTTGACCTAATCGCTAAGGTGGTTTAGTCCCTGATTTGATCAGGGGTTAGGTTTAGTTAATTCCTGATTTGATTAGGATTTTATTGAGCCTAATTAAGCCTAATTATGTTGGGTTTAATCTGGTCTAATTGTGCTTAACCTATTTTAAACTAGGTTGGCTCAATTTGAATCAAACCACCTTGTTTTAAATTCCCTGCGACACCCAACTTCCTTGCACCCATTTGTATTCACGAGAAGAAACTTCTCATGAAATTTTTCTCATGCAAAACCCTTCCCCACACCCTCATTTGTGCGGCATATGGATGGATAAAATAATTAGTTAGCCATTCAAATTCAAAGCATGTTTGAATTTGAATGGATAACTTATCACTTGCCCTTTCATCCTTATCCATTTTGTGCGCCACATTACTTACACGAGAAAAGGTTTCTCATGAAACATTTTCTATGCACAAAGAGCCATGCCCCTTCTCTTCTCATGCCCAAAAGGATAGGGATAAGTTATTTTTCGTTTGAATTCAAATTTGATTTGAATTCAAATGTGTAACCTCTTGTCTTTATCCTCTCACGCGGATAAGACACGTTCGACGTTGTTTTAAAAAGAGGAGAAAGGTGGGACGTGCGTAGAAATTTTAGGAGAGAAACTTTGGGGTGTGAGGAAGGCTTCTGCACAAGGTGAAGGTCCAAAACCTTCCGAGAGAAAAAGAAAGAAAAGAGAGAAAATTGGGCGCAGGGTTTTTGGTGTGTACCCTAGGGTTTCTACCTAGGGTTCGGGAAGTGAGATTGGTGTGCCATGAGTGTCGTGAGTCCACCAAATTTTAGGGAGAAATCCATCAGCCTCTCAAGCAATTGTGTAGATGATCCGGAGCATCCGAGAAGTCAGCACACATCGATCGAAGGAGTTTGATCAACATCTGCCATCAAAAGGGTGAAATCACGAACTAGCATTCGTGAGGAGCTGATCAGACGAGAGCTTCGTGTGGACGATCCACAGAGACCAGACATTTGTATGGCTGTGATGTGATGATTAGAGCCCTCTGACGGTAATCAGATTGCGGTGATCGACTATCCGCAAAAGATGATGTGTTCTGAACACAGTACTGTAAAACATTTACTGATTCAAATTTGAATTTCAAATTTAAATGCATGCTGTTGTATCATATTTAGATCCTAGTGTAGGGTTAATTAGTATTAATTAATAAGATTAATTAATAATTTCACTGTAAAATAGTAATTTTGAAAAAGTTTTAAAATTACCATTTTGCCCCTACACTAAATTTTTGCTTCACTTAGCCACTCAGCCACTCCATCGGTGCCCCTTCCGACTCCGAGCGTCTTTCGCGTTGGTCTTTGCCATCTCCGCCGGCTTTCCGCCGCTTCCGATCTCCCGAGTCTCTCCAAGGGGTTCCCCCACTGGGGCTCCGCCTTGGAGGCCAATCTCGAGATGATGTCACAGACTAAGAAAAGTGCAAGGAGGAGAACAGCAGTCTGTGAGTTCTCCAATTGTCAAGCCACTGCCGAGGGTTCCCGCCGCTTTAACTGGGGCTCAAGGGAGAATTCCTTCAACAACATGGGTTTAATAACGGGGGCAACCGGTGAAGATGTTCCGCCTGAGAACTTCGGAGTAGCCGAATGGGGCGACATCGGTCAAGGGGGTAGAGCCTTCGTCACAAGCCATGGCGGGATCCTTGATGCCATCGGGGTCGAGGGACCAGAAGCGATCGGCACCGACGGTGGGGCAGCAGAACTTGTTGCGGGGACGGTGGAAGTAGCGCATGCCGACCTTACCGGAACACCCAGGACGGTGGTTGTCATGGAGCACATGGCGGTGGTGCATGCCTTCGGCGCCACCGCTACCTCCGGGGTAATTCCGGTTCTTCTTGAAACAGATCGTCGTCGCCGTTGCCGTTGCCCTTGCTGCCCCCTAGAATCTATCCCATCCTTTTCCCCCTAGGGTTGGGATTTTGGAGGTGGAGTGGAACGAGACGGGGGGCAAGAGCCGAGAGGCTTGTCACACATGCTGGAAAATGCTGTTGGGAAGGATAGAATAGGGAAGAGAAGTCTACAACTTGAAGTAGCCTCCGGTGTGTCCCTTTCAAGTCTTGTAATAATGTTTTATTTTTCTGACCCTCCGGGTCTTGTAACGTACATCGAGAAATGAGAAGGAGATTTTGTTACCTCATTTGCGCTTTGCGTCGAATTATTGTCTGTCGAACTTCCTTTCTTTACCATTGTTGTGGTTGCATTCCCTTCTCTTTACTTCTCTTCTTTTTTCTCTCTTTTCTCTTCTCTTTTTTTTTTGTTTGGAATTTTTCCTTCGCTCTTGGTGAGGCTACGGGAGTTTGGCTCCCGTGAGCGAAGTCGGGGCGAAGTCTGGCTCCCGTGGGAGTCCGGACGGAGTTTACCTGCGATTGAAGTCAGAGGCGAAATCTGGCTCTCGGACGGAACTTACCAGCGGCCGAAGTTGGGGACGAGGTTCCGGCTCCCGTAAGAGTCCGAAAGAAGCCTGCCCGCAGCTGGAGTCGGAGACTAGATCTGGCTCCCGCAGGAGTCCGATCGAAATCTGCCTGCAATCAAGGTCAGGGACGAAGTCCGGCTCCCGTAGGAGTTCGGACGGAGTTTACCGTAAGTGAAGTCGTGGGCGGAGCTCGTCTCCCGTAGGAGTCCGGGTGAAGTTTGTCCGTAGTTGAAGTTGGAGGCGGAGTCCGGCCTCCGTGGGAATCCGGATGGAGTTTACCGGAGGCCGAAGGTAGGGACGAAGTTCGGCTCCCGTAGGAGTCCGGACGGAGCCTTATTGCGAAGGGGCCGCTGGGGAAGGTCCCCCCTTCCGGTCTAAAGATAACCGGGCCTTCGACTTTGCTCGAGTTAGGGCGAGGTTCTCCTCCTGTCCCTAACAGGGCTGTGGGGGTGCATATGGGCGTTGCAGGGCCTCTCCCCCCATCCGATCTAAAGAGAATCGAGCCTTCGACTTTGCTCAAGTTAGGGCGAGGTTCTCCTCCTATCCCTAACAGGGCTGTGGGGGCGCATATAGGCTTTGCAGGGCCTCTCCCCCCATCCGGTCTAAAGAAATCGGGCCTTCGACTTTGCTCAAGTTAGGGTGAGGTTCTCCTCCTGTCCCTAACAGGGCTGTGGGGGCGCATATGGGCGTTGCAGGGCCTCTCCCCCCATCCGGTCTAAAGAGAACCGGGTCTTCGACTTTGCTCAAGTTAGGGCGAGGTTCTCCTCCTGTCCCTAACAGGGCTGTGGGGGCGCATATGGACTTTGCAGGGCCTCTCCCCCCATCCGGTCTAAAGAGAATCGGGCCTTCGACTTTGTCGAGATGAGGTTCCCCTCTTGCTTCTGATACAGTTTGTTTGGACTGCCCTGTCGATGTAAGATAGTGCCAAAGAGGGGAGACATATAGATAGACAACTTTTAATTAAAATAAAGTTATTGGTAGTACATTCGTAAGTTTTTCGAGCTCCATGGTCGCGGGAGGTCGGCTCCTCCGAGTTTCTTAAGATAATAAGTTCCAGACCGGACTACTTCTTTGACCTCATATGGACCCTCCCAGTTTGGGGCAAGCTTTTCTCGATCCTGAGGTTGCGAGACAGCGGCCCGTCGAAGCACTAGATCTCCTGCTCTAAAGACTTTGTTCTTGACCCTGGAGTTGTAATAGCGAGCGACTTTTTGTCTGTAGGCTGCCATTCGAACCTGAGCTACCTCCCGCCTTTCTTCCAGTAAGTCGAGGTTGGCTTTAAGACCCTGCGAATTTTGATGTTCGTCAAATGCCACGACTCATGCCAATGGGAGTTTAAGCTCAATTGGGATGACGGCCTCCGTTTTGAAGGCCAAAGCAAAGGGGGTCTCCCCTGTGGGCAGTCTTTGGGTAGTTCGATACACCCACAACACATGATAAAGTTCGTCCGCCCAAGTTCCCTTCGCCTTTTTGAGCCTTGTCTTAATCCCCTGCAGAAGGGTTCTGTTAGTCACCTCAGCTTTGCTGTTCGCCTGAGGATGGGCTACTGATGTGAAGTTGTGGGAGATGTTTAGATCTTCACAGAATTTGATGAATCTTGCTCTCGCGAATTGCCGTCCATTATCAGTGATTAGGGTCCTAGGCAGACCGAACCTACATACGATCGACTTCTAGACGAAATCTTGCACTTTTGCTTCTATGATTTTTGCTAGTGGTTCGGCTTCGACCCATTTGGTGAAGTAGTCGATCGCTACAAGGAGGAATTTTCTCTGCCCCGATGCCATGGGAAAGGGTTCAAGGATGTCCATCCCCCATTGCGCAAAAGGCCATGGGGCACTCAAGGGTGTAAGCTCGGTGGCGGGCTGTCTCTGGATATTGGCATATCTCTGGCATCGATCACACTTTCTGACATATTCAATCGAATCATGATGCATTTTCGGCCAATAATATCCTTAGCGGAGTAACTTGTGGGATAAAGATCTAGCCCCCAGATGGTTTCTGCAGATTCCTTCATGCACCTCCCACAAGGCGTAGTCAGCTTCTGAAGGTCGGAGATATTTCAAAAGGGGCAAAGAGTATGATCTCTTGTACAACTTTCCCTCATAAAGGATGTATCGGGAGGCTTGATTTCTGAGCTTCCGAGCTTCTTTTGCATCTTGGGGGAGAACCCCATCTCTGAGATAGATTATCAGTGGGTCGACCCAGCTGGGCTCGTGGTCAATTTCCATCACAGGCCGTGATTCTTCTGTACTCGGGCACTTTAGAACTTCAAAAAGAATGCCTTTGGGCAATTCGGCCGGAGCCAATGTTGCCAGCTTGGAGAGAAGGTCAGCCCTGGTATTTTTCAACCTCGAAATCTATCTGATGTTGAAGCTGCTGAAGGCAGGGACGAGCTCCTTTACCCTTTCAAGGTATTTAGCCATGCTGTCCTCCCGTGCTTCATAATTTTCGTTGACTTGTCCCACTACCAGTTGAGAGTCGCTGTGGACCCGGAGCCGATCTATTCCCAGCTCTTTGGCGATCCTCAGTCCTGCGATCAGAGCTTCATATTCCGCTCCGTTGTTCGTTGCGGGGAACTCAAAATGCAGAGCATACTCCGCAACGATTCCCTCCGGACTGATCAAGATCAGGCCCGCACCTGCGCCTGACATGTTGGAAGACCCATCCACATAGAGGGTCCAAAAGCGATCAGAGGGATCTGCTTCTTCTTTGAGGGAGTTTGGTCCGGGCTTCAGGCCATCAATTTCGCCTTGTTCAGGTTCGGCCTCCTCTGGGATGGTACACTCCACTATGAAATCTGCCAATATTTGGGCCTTCACTGCTGGCCTGGGTCGATAGTTGATGTCGAATTCTGTGAGCTCGATCGCCCATTTTGCCATCCTCTTGGAGGCGTCCGCCCGGTGCAAAATCGCCTTGATCGGTTGGTCGGTGAGTAGCGTTACGGTGTGCCCTTGAAAGTAGGGTCATAGCCTCCGGGCTGCAATCAACAAGGCATAAGTCAGTTTTTCTAATTTGGTATACCTGGTCTCAGCGTCTCTCAATGCGCGACTGACGTAGTAGATCGGCCGCGAGAGCCATGGGAGAGACCGCCAGGTATAAAAACAGTTCCTCCCCAGGCTCCGGCTTTGCCAACAGTGGGGGTGAGCTGAGGTAGCTCCTTAGTTCTTTGAACGCCTGCTGGCACTCAGAGGTCCAACAGAAGTTCTTCAGCTGCTTGAGGGTTTGAAAGAAGGGTAAGCACCGTTCGACCGACCTTGCGACGAAGCGATTCAGGGCCGCTACCCTCCCTGTAAGGTGCTGAACCTCTTTTATCGATTTTGGGGCGGCCATCTCCTGGATGGCACGAATTTTTTTGGATTGACCTCAATCCCGCGCCCCGACACCATAAAGCCCAGGAACTTTCCCAAGGTTACTCCGAAAGCACATTTAGTCGGGTTCAGCTTCATTTTATATTTTCAGAGAGCGTCGAAGGTCCCCTTGAGGTCGGCGACGTGATCCATGGAAGATTTGCTTTTTACGAGCATGTCATCTACGTAGACCTCCATATTGCGGCCGATCTGCTCCTTGAAGATTTTGTTCACCAACCGCTAGTAGGTTGCGCCTGCATTTTTTAGACCGAAAGGCATGACCCTGTAACAGTAAAGGCCACGGTTAGTAATGAAAGCGGTCTTTTCTTCATCTTTCGGTGCCATCCTAATTTGATTATAGCCGGAGAACGCATCTATGAAGGTGAGGAGCTCATGGCCCGAGGTCGCATCCACTAGTTGATCGATTCTGGGAAGGGGGTAGCTGTCCTTTGGGCAGATCTTATTCAGCTTTTTGAAGTCTATGCACATCCTCCACTTGCCGTTTGCTTTTTTGACTAGGACAATGTTGGAAATCCAATCAGGATAATTGACTTCCCTAATGAATCCGGCTTTAAGGAGCTTGTCCACTTCCTCGACTATCGCTCTCTGCCTCTCTGGCGCATGACCTTGGATTTTTTCTTTCGTCGGTTGATGCTTTGGATCGACGGCCAGGCAGTGCTCCATGACTTCCGTGTCAATCTCCGGCATGTCTGCTGGAACCCAAGCGAAAACATCCGCGTTCTTTCATAAAAAATCGATGAGACGCATCCGCACCTCCTCCCCCAGGTTGGAGCCGATCATCGCTACATGCTCCGCGTTCCCGTCATTCAAGGGGATCGGTACCAGATCTTCGATTGGAACACCCCTCTCTTCAGTGAGGTCATCGCAAGCATCCAGTCCATCGACTGGACAGGGGTCAGATTGGTCGCTTCTTTGCAAGGCTATGTTGTAGCAGTGTCTGGCCAGGGCTTGGTCTCCTCGGACCTCTCCGATCCCCTGGTTGGTGAGGAATTTCAACTTCAAATGGTAGGTTGATACGATGGCTCGGAGAGCATTGAGGTCAGGTCGGCTGAGGATTGCGTTGTAGGCTGACGGTGCCTTCACCATCAGGAAATTCATCAGAGCCCTGGATTGCCTTGGATATCGACCTACGGCCACAGTCAAAGTTATTATTCCCTCCGTCAGAACAGCGTCACCAGTAAACCCTACCAGAGGGGAGCTAATCGGCCTCAAATGGCCGTCAAGGATGGGCATTCTTGAAAAGGCATCATAGAACAAAATATCGGTCGAACTTCCATTGTCGACAAGAATGCGGCGGACGTCGTAATTTGCTATATTCAAGGAAACTACAACCGCGTCGTTATGAGAAAATTGAACTCCCTGAGTGTCTTCTTCAGTAAAGGTTATGGGCTCCTCAATCTTTTGTCGCTTGGGGGTACGGCCAGTACGTTGGTTGCTTCTTGTCGGGATCCTCCCGAGATGGTGTTGGCGAAATCCATCGGAGGCCGATTGTCCGACCACTCCGTGCCGGCGACCATTGCTAGAGGATGTGGGGCCCGGGAACCCAGAGGCGAGATCGGAGCCTGAGATTTGGCTGCAGAGGCCGTGGGTCGCCGTGTGGATGCTTCGCGAGAAGTCATCGGGTGAGGATCCAGTGGGGGGAAGGAGGAGCGGATGTCGGAGAAGATGACCAGAGGCGGTTCCGTTGAGCGCTCCTTTAAGAACAAAGGTGCTGCGAAGGTTCACGCCCTTCTTCTAGCGCCAATCCTGTTGGTGCAAAAATCCGCTTGCGCCGGAGAAGCTGGAGTCGCGGTTGCCGTCGGGACCTGCAAAAGAAGTCTAAACTGGAGGTGGGGTTGCTCCGGCAAGACCCTCCGATGCTCAAGTCAGTTCTCTGCCTCAACAAGAATTGAGTGCCCGAACGAAAATTTTAGCAAAATTTCTAGATAAAAATGAGAGCTTAGAGAATAACGTATCTGGGGTCCCCTTTTTATAGGCGGAGGGAGCAACAGATTGATAGTGATGTTTGTAACCGTCTGGCAGTGGGCTGCCCATGGTCAGGAGGAGTTTATCATGAAGAGTAATGGGGTGGAGTCGTGGCTGTAATCATGGCTCGCCATGTGGAATCAGTTGCGGGGGGTGGAGCGGCGTCCGTTGTCGCGACTCGCCAAGGAGTGGTGGAATCGCACAGGATCCGCCGCAGGGAGTGGAGCAGAATCGTGGCCGTTAATACGGCCTACCAGGGAGTAATGAAGCTGCGTAGGGTCCGCCGTGGGGAGTGGAGTAGAATCATGATCATTATTGTGGCCTGCCAGGGGGTCCAGACTTGTCGGCAGAAGTTCGGTTGGAGTCGGTAGCGAAGTCCGAAACCTGTAGGAGCTCGGATGAGGTCTTCCTGCAGTCGAAATAGAAGATGGAGTCCGGCTCACGTAGGAGTCCAGATGAAGTCTGCCTGCAGTCGGAGTAGAAGATGGAGCCCGGCTCCCGTAGAGGTCCGAACGAAGTCTGCCTGTAGTCGGAGTAGAAGACGGAGTCCAGAGTAGAAGACGGAGTCCGGCTCCCATAGGAGTCCGGACGAAGTCTTCCTGCAGTCGGAGTAGAAGACGGAGTCCGGCTCCCTAGGAGTCCGGATGAAGTCTACCTGTAGCTGGCGAGATCAGGCTCCCGTAGGAGTTCGGTCAAAGTCTACCTGCAATTAAAGTCAGAGGTGAAGTCTGGCTTGCGTAGGAGTCTGGACAAAGTTTACCTGCAAGCGAAGTCGTGGGCGGAGCCCGGCTCCCATAGGAGCCTGGGCGAAGCCTTCCTGCAGTCGGGGTCGAGGATGGAGCCCGGCTCCCGTAGGAGTTCGGGTGAAGCCTTCCAGCAGTTGAGGTTGGGGATGAAGTTCGGCTCCCGTAGGAGTCCGGACGAAGTCTGCGTGTGGCTGGAGTCGGAGACGAGATCTGGCTCCCGTAGGGAACTTACCAGCGGTCGAAGTTGGGGACGAGGTTCCAGCTCCCGTAAGAGTCCGGACGAAGTCTGCCTGCGGCTAGAGTTGGAGACGAGATCTGGCTCCCGTAGGAGTCTTGACGAAGTCTTCCTGCAGTCAGAGTAGAAGGTGGAGTCCGGCTCCCGTAGGAGTCCAGACGAAGTCTTCCTGCAGTCGGAGTAGAAGGCGGAGTCCGGCTCCCGTAGGAGTCCGGACGAAGTCTGCAAGCGAAGTCATGGGCGGAGCCCGGCTCCCGTTGGAACCCGGGCAAAGCCTTCCCGCAGTCGGGGTCGAGGACGGAGCCCGGCTCCCGTAGGAGTCCGGGCGAAGTCTGCCTGTGGCTGGAGTCGGAGACGAGATCTGGCTCCCGTAGGAGTCCGGACGAAGTCTTCCTGCAGTCGGAGTAGAAGGCGTAGTCTGGCTCCCGTAGGAGTCCGGACGAAGTCTGCCTGTAGCTGGCGAGATCAGGCTCCCGTAGGAGTCCGGACGTTGCGAAGAATCTGGTTGGCACTGGCAGGGTCCTGCTCGTCGACAAAACTTGGGGGTGTGGCGGAGGCTCGATCGTCTGGGAGGTTTGAAGAGACGTTGCCGGAGGTCGAAAGTCAGTTGGATCCCCGGAGGGTCACTCTCATCGCAAACTTCGGCTGGGGGGTATTTTATACCCAACACTGGTTAATTTTTTTTGTAGATGTTTGAGATTTGGGGTTGGGGGGATTACAAATAGTCATGCTTGACTTTCTAGTTGTCAAGGTCCTATCTGCATACAACACGATTTTGGGTTGATCAGGCTTGAACATGATGAGGGCTATGATATCAACTTACCATCTCACGATGAGGTATCCCACTGAGAATAGAATTAGAGAGGTCAAAAGCAATTAAGCAGTGGCTAGTCACTGCTCTATGGCCACTCTTTGAGAAAGAATCAGATCCATCGAGACATTGTCCATTGAGGGCTTCGATACTCGGAATGAGCTGAAAGAGCAGCATTGAGAACCAATTGAGAAGCTCATCTCCATCCCACTCTTTAGTGAAATAGATGACCTAGCTATACAAATCAACTTGTTGCTGGTGAGGAGGCAAAAAACCAACTTATCTACTTTCTCTGTGCCAACACTGATGTGTTTGCCTCATTGGCTATTGACATGCTAAATATAGATTCTTTTATGATGGAGCAGCTTGTTAGGGACTTGTTATTCAAAATTTTATTTGGATTAGAAAAAAATGTTGAATAAGAATTAAAAATCTTTCACCCTGTAGTGGTATTTGCATAATTTTGTAATAGTGTTTCGATGCTGAGTCTTTAATAACTTCCTTATCTGACCATCAGTTTAAATAATTCTAGATGTCTTGGAAAGATAACTCAATGAAAGTATTTTTAAATGAAGATTTTAATTATGTTGATGCTAATGAATCTTCTTTCTTGACAAAAATTTGTTGGAGTGCCTTCACGAATGCAATTGAGAATTAGTTCAAATATGAACCTTTTAAATTTTTGAGATCTTCCTTCATATGGATTGCTATGGTGAGACCTCTTAAAAGATCGAAAGTCTCAAATTTGGATGATTGGCAAATATGGGGACATTTAGCTGCATCATAGATAAGGAGGAAGTTCCCAAGATGAGGATAGAAGAGAAGTGACGACGGATGTCGGGGTTGATGAAGAGGTCATTAAGATTATAAAATGATATAATTACCCTCCTTGTTCCCATGCAACAATTCTATGATCATTGCCTTTTCCACCCCCATCATCATCATGTTTGGGGATGATGGAGCCAATAGGAATATTGTTGCCCCTATGGTGGTAGTGTTGAATGTTGATCATATATATATTATATTATATATATATAATCTGCGTGTGTATGTGTGTACACATACATGTACACCTATCATATGATCCAAAATCATTTTTTTTGTTTTGTTTATCTAGCTTGTCTAATCTTTTGACTACTTGATGCAAAGATTAGACATTTTCAACTCTCATGATTTTTGGTACATAAATGGTTTAAAAATAAATTATCACATCAAGAACTCAAATCATTAATATAAATTACCATCATCTAATTTAGTTATAACCATATCAGAGTATATATTCACTCAAGTATAGCCAAGTCTCTCTCTTTATATATATATATATGTACGTACGTACATAGGTGAGGACTTATAATGCTAGAGTTTTTGAAAATGAAATTAGGAGGAAATAGTAACATAAATTTAATGGGAATGCTGGGTCAAGAACAATTCCTGTGACATTAACATCTAAGGTTACCTACCTTTGAACTCAATTGAACCTATCAAGTTGGTGAAGGCTAACAAAAAACCCACTTATGGGCCAGTATTGCTAGGCACATATGTATATATGTATATATATGTGTAAATAGACTATTTTTTCTTAGAAGGCACTAGCCAATTGGACTTCAGGTTAAGCTTTGAGTCTTCACTTCTTAACAAACTAGGATGAGGGCCTTTCAGTTATAGGCCCGAAATCATATTCTTTGGTTCAGACTCAAGCTCAAAACTGTATGCATCGACTATTGGTGCATATGCCCTAGCAAATAGCTATGCTGTACCAAAAAAAAATAGCTATGCTGTACCAAACGAGGCTTGACACTTTGATCAGGAAGAAAAAAGCAGAAAAAAAAGGAAAAAAACAAAGGGAAAAAAGGCCTAAACTTGACCTGTGGACTCAACTGGTCAAGTCTAGGCTAGGTCAACTCCTAGTTGGCAACCATTGGATTGGGGTCCAAGCCAAACTGTAGAAGATCTTAGATTGGATTAAGAAAGATCAGCCTACTTGACCTTGGTCAGGTTTGTCACAAACTTGAGTATAACTTCCATCCTCAGTGAGATCGAGCCAAATTATTTGGTTTAGTAGAATCCAATCATTCCCTATGGTCTGGATGAACACTCATCTTGTTGGAGGGCTTAGATCACTTCTTCTCAAGATGACCATCCATTGTCTAAGGGCAAAACCCTAACCCTAATTTCCCTTCTTTATACAACTGCCTCTGTATATAAATATACTTTCTTCTCTCCCATTAGGCTATAAGTCATCTCGTTCTTTCAACGAGAGGATCCCTTGTAAGCTTCCATTCATTTTAGATTCCCTTTGTTCGATCCCCTTCTCTCAATTTCTCAATCCCATTTTCATGCTTTCCCATCGATGTTAGATGTATGTGCTAGAAGCCAATATGGCTGACACATTGTAATATATCTAGGGTATAAATTTATACTTAATATATTGATATGATCAATAAAAGGGGCAAGTTTTTTTTCATTCAAGTGTCATATGTCCTTGAATCGTCCATGAAATTAGTTTCGATATATATTCTCAAAGTGTTGAGAATTAGAGACATGTATTTAATTTCTAAAGGCTCTTGATCATAGGATCATCATGAGGATGATGATAGATCCAGATAGACTGGCACACAAATTGCTTCCTTCAGGATAGATGGATCTCTAATCTATTGTGTAGAGACACAGGACAACAAGTATGGATGGTTGTTAGAGAACACTGGCACTGAGCATGACCATACGAGAGATCACTTGAATTTCTATTCAATCATCAGTGATTGTCTTGATGCTGTAATTGTGTGACTGATCCTTTGATATGAGATGGTACTGCTACTCGCAGTGAGACTGCTAGAGTTTGATTGACACATAAATATAAGTCTCAATGAGCTCTTGTAGTAGATATTGGTGATAGTTGATCTACTGTAAGAGTGGGGTGCGCATCAAGATAGGATCTATCGATCTTGATAGAGAAGAGTAGTCCTATAAAATTTGAGAGGCTAAGTCTAAGAGTCTGTGGCCACAGCAGTGTGATTGATGGAAAAGAGTTTTCATAAAAGTCATAACTGGACTTAAGCTAATCAATCTATTATACGACTGATGTTGAGGTTTGACGATTTATCCATGACCGGTCATCTAGTCGGAACTCATGATAGAGGGACTAAATCACATGTTAACTACACCTAGAGATGCATTTTAGTTCTATTGGATTGCCACTACATACTGCTAGGCATCACTGATGGATTGTGAGAGCTCACTAGGGTTGTTTCGGATCAACAATCTTTGTTGAGTTAGAGTGAAATTATTCCGATCCATTGAAAAGAGTTTCAATGATACGATGATAGAGATCATTGTATGTCTCACTACTAGATAGAATTGAACCTATAAGGTCACACAACAAAGGGATTAGGCTTGGAATAAGTAATTGAGCTTATGAAGTATCAATTGGGTTTAGAAAAATTCATTGGGTTCATGGTAACCTTGTTAGCACATGGTTGGACCCAATTTTACTTTCTGTTGGGATTACTTATTTGATAAGTTAATTTTAACTTAATTATCTGCTAATTATCTATATGAATAAGATTCATGAGACTCCAATTGTTGGGTGTCTAAAGTTATGAATCATATAAATTAAGGGTGTAAGTCCTTATAAATCTCCTTGAGAGTTATTATGGGGCGCCATTTTGATTTGATCAATTTGGATGTGTCCATTAATTAGAGGGTTTTTAATTTTCATATGGGGTGTCTCTTGGGTGCAAAAGAGGGTGTCTAATTATGGATGCAAGGGCTCCAATAGTTGGCACCTAATGAACTTCCTAATGTAAGTTGGATAACTTAAGTTAATAGGAATCCTAATGCAAGTAGGACTTATATTATATGATTGAATAAGATCAATCCTTATGTCTATTTAAAGGGATCTCCCTTAAGATTCCTAGAGCATCAAAATCAGCAGCTCCTCACACCCAAAGGCTCTCCCCACGCTCTCTCTTCCTCTCCCTTTCTCTTCTCTTGGGTGTTCTATACACCCCTTCCTTGGGACACGCATCCCAAGGAGTTTCATACCCAAAAAAGTTTGGATACCTCTTCCTTGCTGGTTTCTAGCATCTGATAGCAGCACATAGCAAAAAGAAACTCTAGAGAAGAGGAGAAGAAGAAGATCAAGGAGAAAGATCAAGTGTTGATCGCGATCCAGGCTTCATTCAGATTCAGCAGGCTGAATTTTAGAGAATCAAAATTCAGATTATATAGGGCTATTCTAGGCTGATCTCGAGTAGATACTTATAGAGATCGGGCACTTGTGTGGCTAACAGAGAGTCTCGTCTCTTCCAGATCCAGATTTGAAGAAAGAGATTGTGAAACAGGTATGTGATTTGATCATAATTTAAATTTCAGCGTATATCAATTTCAGCATATGAAATAGATCCATGTGGTTTTATATTTTTATGCATGCAAAATTTAGATTAAAATTATTTTAATCTTATTTTTCACTGTGGTGTTTAGAAAATTAAGTTTTGAAACATATATGTATGCTTCAAACCCCAAATTCCAACAATCGATATCTTCAGTTGGATTTATCTGATTGTTTTCCAACGATCTATTGCTCATTGGGGCAGATGAGGAATCCATATTTTTTAATGGGTAATTTGCATATGAAGCATCATGGTGATGTTACATCTTCTATCACCTTGGAGATCTGATGCCCCTTCCAAGTTTTAATTTATTTTTTATCCCCCCACGCCCCTCTTTTTCTTCTTGCTTTTGAGCATGTATATTCGATAAACATGGTGGCTTTTCTATCTTTGCCTTTTCTTTTTAGATTTTATCTGATTTTTATTTATGTTATTTATAATATATATCATTTTTTGGGGTTAATAATATAGAAAGATGGAAGGTGAGGGTGATATGATGATGGTTGATTAGTTTCCCTATTGGTTTGATGGCTGAGATGATGGCTCCAATTGTATTAGCTCTATCTGATTCCTCTACCTCTACAGTCTATTTGCAGTTATGACTCTTTGAAAATTTTAATTGGTAAGTATATTTTTAAATATAGAGGTTTCAAATTCATAGTGCTATGTTATATCTCTTATTTTAAACTAGTCATATTACATGTGCAAATATATATCATTATTAAGTTTTACTAAAAACTAATTTAACTAAATTTTTAATTTAAAAAATAAATACATGCATATGGATTTCTAGAAAAATTGATATTATGGATAAAGGGTCTTCTATCTATAAGATGGAGAGAGGGGTTTGTCATGAGAGTTAGCAATAATAGACTTACACAATAGAAAAAAGTCTGCCAATATTAAAAAGTGATCAAATTAGAGATATTATAGAAATTCAAATGTTGAAAAATATTTATAGTGCATGCGTCAATGTATCTTTGGTAAAATATCGTTTTAGGACAAATAATCGTAATATGTAATGTCTTGTTAGGGGTCTTATGCAAGAAAATTACTTTTGTACCTAATTTAATATTTTGGAAATATTTGGAGTTGTAATCAATCCATAATGCTCATTCCCTAAGGTTGACCCTTCCTAAAATTATAAATATATTAATAAATCAAAATAATTCAATATATTTTGCATCATGTTAATTAGAAGGAAACACCAAGCAAGGCTTGCCAAAGTGCTAGTAGACTGTCATGCTTTTTAGAATGGTATACCCAAGCAGCGACCTCCTTCTTGCATAATTAGGCATTTTATCTATTATGTTCACGCTTGTTGGAGAGGCAATCTCTTGCCCCATAGAGGCAAGGGGTGGGGTTTCCTTTTCGAGTGACATCAGCCAAACTTTCACTTACAATTAATAGTTTTAGAGCTTAACAGATACTATTAACCTTCCTTCCCATGAATCCACCATTGTATCATTTATCACACTAATTGAAAAGCACTTTGTTCTCCATTATTCATCCCTCGCATGGATCTCAAAGCGACCTGTGAACGATGAAACAGGTAAATGCTTCTTTCATGTGAAAGGTACAACCCGCATCCAATGCATAGCCTTATGATAAGGCCCAAAAGGGGCCAGAACACATAACTACTAGTAATTAGCACCACTAACTACACCTGTAAAAAATCAGTTTGACATATGATAGCAATGATTAGACTCGCTTGCTAGGATTGAATCACTCTCAATCCAAAGAGTAACCATCTGATTTATTATAAAATAATATTTCAGTTGCATATTGCATTGTCCACAAAATCTCAACAAGATTTAACAATCCATTCATACAACCTGCCATGCAGAATCAAACTATCATGTTAGTTATTTTGATGCATGGAATTTCAGCAATATACAGTCTCATTTTGCAGAATCAAACTATTATTATTTTTATTGGTTCATGGAAGTTCAAAAACATGCTCATGCTTGATCTATATTTCAAGATATTTCTCTTGCAATGAAAATGTGATATTTGATTTAAACTTTAACCATACAAAAATAATTTTTCTAAATTCGCTTTCAAACATTGTAACTACTTTGCAACAGCATATGCAAAATAGATGACATACATTTTACATTAAATCATGTGACATGTACGGTAAAAATGCTAGGTAGAAACTCCTTCCAACTTATGGAACTAAGTTGGCAAGGTCTAGAAATCCTTTTTCATAACTACTCTATGCATGCTTACAATGAATATATTGGAACATCAGGGGTCTCTTGAAAATCCTATTACAGACACTACAATCTGAAGGTCCCATGTTCCTTCCAAATTATGGACGGCAACTCTAGATCTGCAAATCGGTAACTGTACCTCTGAATGGTAGAGCTGAGATCTGGACACACAACCTAGACAATCCAAGGGTTCTGTCTACCTTTGATCTGAAAATTAAGATAGTTATTTAATCTAAAAAGAAAGCCAATAAATAGGTATTAGTAAGTTACCTTGTATGTGGGATTTGACCCCATGCCTAACGCTCCTCTACTGACAAGGGCCCAAGTTAGAGAGAGAGAGAGAGAGAGAGAGAGCTGAGAGTGAAAAACAGAGAGAAAGGTGGATATGGGGTTGTGTTTGTCCAGCCAGGAGCAAGGATAAAGCGAGAGAGAGAGAGAGAGAGACTCAAGGAGTAGGCCGTGCAATTGATGAGCCGATGGAGATCGGTAAGGTAGCAAAGCACCCTATCCCCATGTCCCCTTTCCTAGACATCGTTGTGGGTGGTGGCTATTCAGCCACAAACAAGGGAGATAGGGAATCTAACCTACAACTAGTTAAATCATGAGTGTAGTGGCTAGAATTGGTGGGGTAAATGGAGGCTTTGGGTCTTTGAACTTCAATAAGTGGTAGTGTCCGGTAGTGGGAGCTAGGAGGGTGAGAGTAGGAGATGTCTAGTATATGATATGTACTGGTCCTCATAATGGAGATTTTCTCTGAGCTTGAGGAGTGCAAATTTCACGATATGTCTAGTAAATGATATGTACTAATCATTTTGATACTTAAACCTTTGTATCTGGGTCTTGTAATTGTTATGATATACATGATCAACCAAGTAACGTCTTTTCAGTGTCTGAGTCGATATGTGTAACTGCATTTATATTATTTTTATATCGTACTAGCACGAAACTTCATTTTGAAAGTCATAAGCTAGGAGAAATTGTGTGACTTTGGCCAATGACTGATAAAATTCCTAACATTTCACTGTAGAGACCAAGAGATCAAATGCCATGTACTAATTATTACTAAGGAGCGGTAGTCTCTTTTTGAAGGAAATCAAGGAGCAGTTTTGTTGCATACAGATAATGTACCAAAGGATATAACATTGAATGAAAAATTTCAAATCAATTTTGTGTCGTACGTGCTTTTTTTTTTTTTGAATAAACCAAATAATTCATAGAGATCTAGTATAAGTACATTAAAAAAGATATAAAAAAATATGTCTTTGAGGGTCGATGGAAGATCTTCACTCTCAATCCATACCGTTTCTCCGACATATTTTACTATACAAGCAGTCATCCGGTCAACGGCACTGTTAACCTCTCGATATATATGATGAACCTCAATAGAGGGTGCACTGCCGCAACTGACAGCTGTTCATCTAATCAGGCAACCACTATACGGAGTTCATGCCGCTGATGAGGTGACGATTGCCTGCAGCAAGAAGTCTCGAATCCGGTGCTCCTTTTCATCTCATCCTTCTTGCACTATCTTGCAAGTAAGAGGCCTGCTAATTTGATTGAAACCGGGCCAAAATTTAGCCTCCATTGTAGGACAATCACTTTTGTACCATTTGTCGAAGAGTCACGCTCGCATGCCCGGCCATCCAACCGGTATTTAGTAATGCCGTATGAACTAATAATGTCATCAGTCTTGCAAACCTAGTTATTCTCCAAGATACGATTACCTGACAACTGCGAAAGAAATGTCCGGGCAGCTAGTTCAAATATGTAATCCCAATCATTGAAAGGCAAAACCAGTTTATATTGGTTTCCACGGGGTTTCATAGCTCAGAAAATTTGAGGATAAACTCATTTACAGATCCGACAATCTATTCTCATTTGATCATTGTCATCCTTTCCTCTCACCACAAAGTTCCCAAGAATTGCAAGATGAAAAAATTACCTAAAAAGACCAAGATTATTGTTGATCGCACAAAAGCATCTACGTTTGTTAATCAAATATAAAAGCATCTATGTATAAGACTTAGGCACTCAAGCCTTTTGACCACACTAAAGACTGCGAATGTGTCAATGGGCTGGTGGCTGGTCAAGTCGGGATGGGCCAAAGCCCAAATTGTGGATGTTGTTAATCTCGTGTGGCCAGACGTTCTGGGCGAGGGTGAAAACAGAGGTGGTATTGCAGAGCATCTGAAGTTGAAACAGAACAAAGCGTTCTCGGACCATATGATGAACCCCAGATTCTTTCTAGTGTCTGCGCACTCCGAGGTATGGGGTGGTGAGAAGGACGAGAATTTCTGGATCTTCAGTTGGTTAAAATTTCATGAGCCCTCCAAGTTCCACACATGAGCATCTGACGGCTCCTATCAATCCTGCGAAAAAAAGGATTGCCAAAGGTTTCCTTGTCTGTAACAAACTCCTGAGAATATATAGGATTCGAAAGAATTTTCCTTATTTTTTGCCAAAAAAAAAAAAAAAAAAAAAAAACAGTTTCCTTTCTCGTCCATGTCTGATTAGAAGCCGATTTATTCTAGGATTCGATCTTTGTGTTTGTTTCCAACTCGAATTTGCCGGAACCTTTCTATTTATAGACGACAAGCATGCAACCATAAGGGCCAAAACAAAACGCCACCTTTCTCTTCGCCTTTCTACTCCTTTCTTCTTCTTAGGATATCCATCCCGTTTCTTCGTCATGGGTCGCCACAAGATCCCCGTCAAGATGATCGACAAAAAAGACGAGAGCAACATCTGCTTCTCGAAGCAAAAGAAGGGTCTCTTCTCCAAGGCGAAGCAAATCGCTCGTGCAGGCAGTGAAGTCGCCATCATCGTCTTCTCCCGTGTCGGTAACATATTCACTTTCTGCCACCCTAGCATAGAATCTGTTGCTAGTCGCTTCCTCAGCCAGCAAAACATCAAACACAGATCATCCAATGATGATAATTTTCATGGCAATGCCGACTTCGTGTATCCGGGGTCCGACGCTGCAAGAGGAGGTCTTACCGGACCATCCGAAGAAGGTGAAACATCAAATAAAGGAGATAATAAATTAGATGGAGGAAACACCATCATGCAGGATAAGGGGTTCGAGTCTGACCATGAAGAAGAAGAAGTGGAAAGTAAGACCAGCTCGAAGGCTGAAGGGTCGGACGTCGCCGGCAGTTCGCAAGAGGAACATGCATTGATGCATGATGGAGAAGAACATGCAACAGGAGAAAAAGAGACTTCTTCTGACGAGACACTGCATAGCGGTCGATTTTGGTGGAACAACCGAATTGATAATCGTGAGTTACATGAGCTGTTAGAGTTTGAGAGCGCGCTCGTGGAGCTGCGGGAGAAGGTGCGAGACCAAGCAAATCAGATCCTGGTTCAGAAACCAGTGATGGGATATTATTTAGATTTTAGTAATTACAAGTTCAAGTTTGATGAGCAGGCGTCACAGGATTAGCTCAAAATACTGTACTCAAAAGAAAAAAAAAAAATCGTAGAGACGACCAAATTGTTTTTTTTTTTTTTTGGTAAAAGAGACGACCAAGTTGTTGAGAACATGCATTGTTTGTGATTCCGGTTATGGTTCGTCTTTTGATTTTACTATTTAGATTTCTGTTGCTGTATGGTTGATGGTTAGGCTTCTGGGCAAGACGTTTCGTGTATTTTGATTTCGGTTATTTTTCAGATATGACACAAAGTAATTTGGTACTTTATATTTACCCTTCGCTCTAAAACATTGTAATCCGCCATGCCCGTTGTTTATTTTTTGTGAACAAAACGACTTGATCGAGTATGTTTAAATTACTTTACTAGCCTAGTAAAGTTATCTTCTTCTTCTTTTTTTTTTTTTTTTTTAGCACAAGGGGGTGACCACACTACTTGAGTGTAAGTACACCTCATAAAGTTAAAAAATAAAGATTTAATCTCCAGTGTACTCAGCAACGTAAAAAGCGATCCATTTGACACATTGTTCATCTCTCAAAAGACATGCCAAACAAACACCATGATAGACTCATAAAGAGATGTCCAGATGTCAGGGAGAAGCAGATAGGCCTTTAGTTGTCTCGAATCATCTTAGATCTAGCCGATAACCGTCACCGAATCACCCTCTATATAAATCATGTCCATTCATAGTTCTGTATGGTACAGATAATACCCACCTAGGCAGCTTGAAGCTCAACTCCTAGGATAGATGGCTTAATTAGGTATGAGCCTCCCACCACCAATAATCTGGCATCTGGATCTTGGATGATAAAGCCAGCATCATCCATATCATCCCTAACACTGCCATCAAAATTAATCTTGATAAACTCTAAGAGAGGAGGCTCTTAGGAAATAAAAATAAACCTATGGTCCATTGCAGGAGCAGCATGGGAGTCCCAAGATTCGAAGGCATCAAAGGACGTGCTGGCAGCATTGAAATGGCAGTACTCTGTAGTCAAGCACATAGATCTCTCTAGCACTCGGTATGTAGTCATCTTCTTGACCTGAAAGATTAGGTTGTTCTTGGATGGCTAGATCTGATAAGCGATATATGCCATCCTCTCCCCCTGCCCCACCCCCCTGGAGCTATAGGTCAATCCCCAATGGTGCTCTGGCGAATCGTATCCAGGAAGGGTCCAGCCAAGGGCCACCACTCGCCTCTCAAGGCTAGCCCTAGTAAAATTGTCTTTTAATATGAAATACTACTAAAGTTGATATGATCATTAGAACAACTACATTCACATGCAAAACAAATAAGAGATGCATTTTTGATGTTAGGCACATTTGATTTTCCTAACTCTAGCAATTACTAGCCCACTAAGATAAGTTTTTTCAGTGGTACAACAATGACAAGAAAATACATTCATGATGTCTGCTCGCAAAATAGCTTCATTTTTTTCTTTGGATGAGCAAGAAGATGGTCCAGTCATTAAAACTCATCTCTGAGTCATGAACTCTGTATCTTGCCAGCCCCCAACCTGACCCTGACTCAGGTCTACATAAATTTTTTCATTTACTACATAAATATATGCATACATACACACAAAACTAAGCACATATAAATACATATATAATGCCAGTTTAAGTTATATAACCTTCAAACAGAAAAATGAAATGTTAGTATGGACAAGTTAGAACATGTTTAGATATTTGAACTTGGCTTTAAGTATACATTTTTAACTTTTAGTCCATTATTATTGTTTTGGGGTTTACCTGCTATTCAGCCAACCTCCCCTTCTTGGATCTTATTCGAGCACCCCCCGATGATTCGGCAAGACAACCTCAAATGTCAAGGGCAGACCCAAGAACCCGAGGTGAAGTGGCACTTTATCATCAGCTTTTGCCAGATCTCCAGATTAGACATTCATTGGCCTCGAGGTTGGGACCCGATCAACGATAGGAACCAATGCTTAATGATCCACAGAGGCATTAATATGATCAAGACAAAGCCTCAGTCCTACCCCAACCTTAGGCTATTATCTTATTTGATCGCGCAATTGATCTCTGGAATCTCCCAGAAATCATCAGAACATGGGCACGACCTGCTCCTAATGCCCATAACTAACAAACATGATCCACAAAGATGACCTGACACTTATGACTAACAACCATGGTTCATAGGCTAGTGGATGGATTCCAATGACTTGTCAGATCATGGTCTTATTGGCCCTAATGGCCTATCGAATTCCAGCATGCCACCCTATGGCTCTATCTCTATATAAAGAGATAAAGAAGGGGATCCTAATGTAAGAAAAAAAGAGGCTCGACTCTAGAGCGAATACCCTACTCTCGTTCCTCTCTATCATCCTTCAACCATTCCCCAAACTCTGATTGACTTAAGCATCAGAGGGTCTCCCATCGAACATCCCCTGATGAGTGGATTTTCTTTGTAAGTTCATCGATCGTTTGAGTGATTCAGATCCCTTGAGGTGCCTAATCAATCTTCGAGCCCATCGCCATTGGCACTATAATAGAGCAGGATATTAGCGACGCAAAAAATTCATCGCTAATAATAGATTTTTATCGGTAATAATTATTAGTGATAAAATTTTTGTCGCTAATATTTAGTCATAAATAATAGTATCGTTGATAATTTTTTATGACAGAAAAAAATTTTCATCCCCAATAATTGGATATTATCGATAAAAAATTTTCATCATTAAATTTTTTTTTCAAAAATTATTTACGATAAAAATTTTTAGTCATAAAAAAGAGTAATTTATGATGAAATATTACATTGCTAATAAAAAATAATTATTTACGATAAAATACTTTCATCATAATTAATTTAATTAAAAATTTTTATAAAATTTAAATTTAAAAAAAATTAGTGACATAAATTATTCATCACAAATATGATAATTTTTGACGTAAATTTTTATCACTAATAAATTATTGATTATTTATGATCAAAGTATTTTCATCATTATTAATTTAATATAAAATTTTAATATTTTTAAACATATTAAAAAAATTATTTATGATCAATTTTTTTATCAAAAATATTTTTTTTGGTGACCAATCATTCGTTAAAAATAATTCCATCTCTAAAAATTTATACATATTTTTTTAAAAAATAATTTATGAATTTATATTTTTAATTTATATTTATAATATTTTTTATAAATTAAAAATTAAAAATAAAAATAAAAATTTATACAATAAACCTATAAATAAATTTATTATACTAAATTAAAATTATAAAAAATCTAAAATAAAAATAAAAAATTACATAAAGAGGCCGTTAAGTGTCAGCATCTACAGAAGGAGAACGGGCTGGGGAAGGGGAGCACTCGAAAGAGCTCAGACCGGCCTGCCGCTATCTCATCAGCTGCATCATCTGCTCCATCTACGCTATCCGCTTCATCATCTGGATCTGGAGTAGTTGGTACTCGTCAACGCATGCAGCCAACTTATCAGCTCACTACTCAGCTCACTGTTGATCCTCAGTAGCTTGCCTCTGCACTTCCACCAGCCAAGCATCGCAAGCAACATGATGTCAGCCCTAGACGAGCGTGAGAATGAGGGAGCACTGATCCTATGCCTTAGACCTCTAACATAATAGAGTTTCATACCAAGCATCTAATCATAGATCTCATCATTTGTGGGTGCGATCAAGCCCTTAGGGGTAGGCTGGGATCTGATGCCTATCATACGGTCATAAAAATTAAAGTTATAGTTATTTTAATTTCATACTAAAAATTAAACTGTGAATGAAAAAAATAATTGAAAAAACTTACAAAAAGCTCCTAGCTCCTCATCGTCCACTCCCCTGATCGTCACTGATGGGTTCGCTGATAGATATCGATCCTATCAGAAAGCTCGCCACTCTCTGCATCTCTCTGTAATTTAAAATTAATTAATTAAAATTTTTTTAAATAGTTAGAGAGTTAAAATATATTAATTAAAAATTACTTACCATCTGCTCCATATGACAAGTGAACGACCTCGAACCCCCACAATACAATACGATCTGTCTCGTTCGATTTGCGGCATTCTGGGCACATCATCTTTGTACAGTTAGCAATCAAATTAGTAGATAGCAAACTGAATTTAAGAATAAATGATTCAATCATTAAACTCTTAAAAAAAAAAGTTTGGATGTGTAACCTGATATGCCAGATCCTCGTAATGCCAGCATATGAGAGCCCAATCATCCATAGTAATGCTGTCATAGGACCGCTGCTGTGCTGCCTCCACCCCACGATCCTGCATCATATGGTACCAATGTTGATGGAAGCGGTGGTGATACTCCTTGAAATGCAAACATAAATGAGCATCCATAGCTTGCCATACGCAATCCTCCTCAAAATCAATAATATCAAATACACCCTACCAATAACATGTTGGGTGGATGTCTGGCCAGGATACCACCTCCCAAGACCTTTTCAGTACCACACGATACAGCAGAAAGAAAGAAGAAACAAAACAAAAGAAAAAATAATCAAAATACGTGGATCAGCCACAAAAGGGCTCGCCTCCACGGGGCATGCAAACTTCACTATGAAAAAAAAAAATTTACAAGAGGAGACCTCACCCTCAACCCTTGTACACCCAATTCTCTCTCATTAGAAGTTCCCCTCACAAAAGCTCTCTCTCTCTTGAAAGACCCCCTGAACCCCTGAAGTGCCTGGCGACCGCTGTCCAGAAGCCTCCTGCTCCTTCTCTCTCAGCGCTTCCGCCTCTCTCTCTCTTCTCGGGTTCGTACGACTCTGTACGATGAGAAAACCCGAACCCCACACCCTCTCTGTTACCGATCAGCCCTATTTAAAGGGCTTAAAACTTGATTAGAGATGGATTAGGAGTCCTAAACAAAGCCAGATAACCCCTGGACCGTCGGATCAAGATCGAGAGCCACCCACGCCCTCAGATCGTGCTTCGGTCCATGGAATAGTGTCATGAACCACGAGAAATGCATGGAAAATGCCCATGCGGTCCACAGGCCCAGCCGTGGACCGCCCGTTCCATGGTGGACCGGTGCAAAGGGCCAGCAGGCCGCTGGGCCTGGGCCGGCCCGCTCCCGCACGGGGGCCTGCGCGCGCCCGGCTGGGCCGTGCGCCCGCCTGGGTCACGCACCCGCCTGGGCCGCCCGCCTGCATGGGTCGCGCGTCCCTCGCGCCGCCGCTTGCGGCCGCACCACTGCCGCCCGCCGTCGGTCGCCGGTGGTCCTCCACCACCTCGAATCTCGTGCTGACTTCAAAAGCTCGTATCTCCTCCATCCGAGCTCCGTTTCAGATGATCTTGATCTCGTTGGACTCCATTTTTCACCGCGAACCTTGCTGTGGGCTCAATATGGGCTGAATCTCAAGGCATCAAATCTTAACAATCTTCACCTAGACTCGATATTCGGCCTCCTCCAAACTCTGAGAGCTTCTGGATCTCCTCGCCCCAATGCCCTAGGGCAATCGCCTGCTGATCATGGATGGGCAAACTGAAGCGAAAATTCAGTGCAGGGGCAAAATGGTAATTTTAAAACTTTTCAAAATTACTATTTTACAGTGGAATTATTAATTAATCTCATTAAATAATACTAATTAACCCTACACTAGGATCTAAATATGATACAACAGCATGCATTTAAATTTGAAATTCAAATTTGAAACGGTAAACTTTTTACTGTACTGTATTCAGAACACATCACCTTTTGCGGATAGTCGATCACCGCAATTTGATCACCATCGGAGAGCTCTGATCGTCACATCGCAGCCACACTAGTGTCTGGCCTCTGCGGATCATCCACATGAAGCTCCCATCTGATCGGTTCCTCACGAATGCTAGTTCGTGATTTCACCCTTTTGATGGCTGATGTTGATCGAACTCCTTCGATCGATGTGTGCCAACTCCTCGGATACTCTGGATCATCTGCACAGTTGGTTGAGAGGCTGATGGATCTCTTCCTGAAATTTGGTGGACTCACGACACTCGTGGCACACCAATCTCACTTCCCGAACCCTAGGTAGAAACCCTAGGGTACACACCAAAAACCCTGTGCCCAATTTTCTTTCTTTTCTTTCTTTTTCTCTCGGAAGGTTTTGGACCTTCACCTCATGCACAAGGCTTTCTCACGCCCCACTTTCTTTCTCAGAATTTTTCTACGCACGCCCCAGCTCCCTATCTCTTTTAAAATAGTTCAAAACGTGTCTTATTCGCGTGAGAGGATAAAGACAAGTGGTTACACATTTGAATTCAAATCAAATTTGAATTCAAACTAAAACCAACTCATCCTTATCCACTTGGGTGTGAGAAGAGAAGGTGCGAGTCTGCTTTGTGTGTGGAAAGGTTTCACGAGAAACTCTTTCTCGTGTGAGATGTGGGGTGCTAAAGTGGATAATGTCATGTATGCGCAAGAGATAAGTTATCCATTCAAATTCAAACATGCTTTGAATTTGAATGGCTAACTAATCATCTTTATCCAAATATTGGCGCACAAGAGTGGGCATGAGAAGAGCTTTGCATGAGAAAAAATTTATGAGAAGTTTCTTCTCGTGAATTCAAATGGGCGCAGAGATTTAAGGTGGTGCAGGGATTCAACTTCAAATGGTGGTTTGATCTTAATTGAACCAACCTAATCAAAATAGGTTAAGCACAATTAAACTAAATTAAACCTAACTTATTTAAGCTTAATTAGGCTCAATAAAATCCTAATCAAATCAGAAATTGACTAAGCCCAGCCCCTAATCAAATCAGGGACCAAACTATCTCGACGATTAGGTCAACTCTTAACCTAATCGGGTCAAACCCAACTGAATCCAATTCAATTGGACTTGATCCAAAAATAATTACTCAATCAAATTGAGTTAATTAGCAATCAAATCACTAATAAAATCTCTCATAATTATTGAGTCCAAATTCGATGGGCAATCGGGTATCAAAGTTCATCAATATGAAACCTTGATCGAAGAGTTTAAATTTCAAATTCAAAATTTGAAATTCAAAATTTTGACCCCGGTACCCAAAATGTGTGGAACTCATGATCAGAGAATCCTAATTCTCAATCATAGAGTTCCAGATACATAAGACTCATAATCAGCCATCAGATCAGAAAGGAACCTCTAATGTGTGTGACCTCGCAGGTTCGAACCTAAGCTGGTAGTACTGGAACCAATTCCTGTACTAATCGAAGTGACCATCTAGCAATGGTACCCGATGATCGGATAGGTCGAATAGTCGCAATCGCAACATTCAGAACCTACGTGAATATGGTTACCGTATAATTCACCCTTTTGACCCCTGTATTTAGGACGACTCAGGGTTAAACTATCAACCCTGATGAGATCATCCGAATCGTGCTCAACTCAATTAGTCTTGTGACTCCTCACTAGGACTACCCTGGTCAAGGGTTTACTAAATTGAAACATGACTGTACACAGCTCCTAAACTGGAGTGGTCAATCCCATCTTGACACACGCACTGACAAGTCAAGTACTTGACTACACCCAGCAGCCTTCCGTCACTGAATTAGAAATTCAGGTAGTCCAGTGCCTAAGTGCAGTGAGTTGCTTGCAAGTCACCGTGGCGGTCTCAGGTCGGAGGGACATTTATACCCATATCCCATCGAAGCAAATCTTGACAGCAGAAATAGCTCCGAAGTCGGTCATGTTCAGTGCAGATATACCATTACATCTCACCTGTATGCCATACCAGTGTCTCCACACTCTTTGGTTTTGAGGACAACCAACCCATATGGCACACAACGACCTATGCTCGATAAACGTTGTCATCCTTGGTAACAACGTATCATTTTGGTCGCGAACAGGTTTAAAGACTAAGCGATAAATCCTCCTTTGTCGAGTCTAAATAGTCCTAAGGACTTCACCACAACACAGGAGTTCATTAGAAGATGAAACATTTGTGATGAAAAAATGCTAAAATTATTTTTATTTATTTATAATTTATGTACTAATACAAAAGAAGTACAACCATCAACAGACTGACGATTGACTTTGGGACACTATTCCCAACTATCTCCTATTTTGTCTAAAGTCAATCAGTGCAGTATCTAATACCCATCTTCGACTTGTAGTCGTTGAACTCCTTCACTGCAATGGCTTTAGTGAATGGGTCGGCCAGGTTCTCCTTCCCATCGATCTTTTGAAGGTCGACATCACCTCGATCCACGATCTCTCGGATGAGATGGTAGCGGCACAGAATATGCTTCGTTCGCTGGTGTGCTTTCGGTTCCTTCGCCTGAGCAATGGCTCTAGAGCTGTCACAGTAGAGTAAAACTGGACCAACAAGGGAGGGTGCTACTCCGAGCTCGGTGATGAATTTTCTCAGCCACACCACTTCTTTGGCAGCATCTGATGCAGCAATATACTCTGCCTCGCATACTGAATCAGCCATAGTGTGCTGCTTGGAACTCTTCCAGCAGACAGCCCCACCATTAAGGGTAAAAATAAATCCTGACACACTCTTGCTGTCATCACGATCAGACTAGAAACTAGAGTTTGTATATCCTATAAGTCTCAAGTTCGATTCACCATATACAAGCCATTGGTCCTTAGTATTTCTTAAATACTTCAGGATGGTTTTTACAACCTTCCAGTGATTCTCCCCTGGATCAGATTGGTATCTACTCACTACCCTAGTGAGTATGCCATATCTGGTCATGTATATGTCATGGCATACATGATAGATCCCACTGTCGAAGCATATAGAATCCTACCCATACGCTCTCTCTCTTGAGGTGTTGTCGGACAATTCCTTTTCGAGAGAGAAATTCCATGGCCTATCGGTAGATAGCCTTTCTTGAAATTCTCCATGCTGAACCTTTTCAGCATAGTATCAATGTACGTGGACTGAGATAAGCCAAGCAACCTTTTGGATCTATCCCTATAGATCCTCATCCCTAGGATGTAGGAAGCTTCTCCCAGATCCTTCATGGAGAACTGTGACGACAGCCAAATCTTTATTCCCTGTAATGCAGGGACATCATTCCCGATTAAGAGAATGTCATCCACATACAATACAAGAAATACTACTACTGGACCATTAGCCCACTTATAAATGCAGGGCTCTTCTCCGTTCTTAACGAAGCCATACGTTTTGATTGTCCTATCAAAATATATGTTCCAACTCCGAGATGCCTGCTTAAGTCCATAAATGGACTTTTGTAGCTTGCATACCTTAGACTCATCTGTGGATGTGAACCCTTCAGGTTGTATCATATACACCTCTTCATCTAGCTCTCCATTTAGGAAGCTGTCTTCACATCCATCTGCCAGATTTCATAGTCTAGATGGGCAGCTATCGCAAGCATAATCCGAATAGATTTGAGCATTGCCACAGGAGAAAATGTCTCGTCATTGTCTATACCATAATGTTGACGATATCCCTTGGCAACCAGACGGGCATTATAGGTCTCCACCTTTCCATCTGCATCCCTCTTCCTCTTGAAGACCCACTTACACCCTATGGGTTTCACTCCTTCGAGTGAGTCAACCAATGTCCACACATCATTGACCTTCATGGACTCCATTTCGGATTTCATGGCCTCTAGCCATTTCTCAGAGTCAGGTCTCTGCATTGCATCCATGTAGGTGATCGGATCCTCATCATTTTTATCAAGTTCAACAGGATCGCCATCCCGAACCAACAAACCATAGTATCTGTCCGATTGATGTGGTACTCTACCAGACCGCCTTAAGGGTGCATAATCAATGGGCTCCGGATCTGATCTAATCAAATCCGATTCAGGTTCAGTAATATGTGTCAGATTTTTTACCTGTCGAACTTTGTCAAGTTCGACCTTAGAGGCAACAGTTCCTTTACTAAGGAACTTCTTTTCTAAAAAGATTGCCTTAAGGCTGACAAATACCTTTTGCTCATCAGCAAGGTAGAAATAATACCCTTTGGTCTCTTTTGGGTACCCTATAAAATTACACTTGTTAGACCTAGGTCCAAGCTTGTCTGTAATTAAACGTTTAACATAAGCCGGACACTCCCAAATCCTAAGGTGCGAGAGTACTGGCTTACGTCCTATCCATATCTCATATGACATTTTGGCTATAGACTTACTCGAAACTCTATTTAGAAGGTAACAAGCCGATTCGAGTGCATATCCCCAGAGGGAGATCGGCAAACCAGCAAACCCCATCATGGATCGAACCATGTCCAATAAGGTCCGATTCCTCCTTTCAGACATACCATTATGCTGTGGTGTTCTAGGAGGAGTCCACTAAGAGAGAATCCCATTCTCCCCTAGATATTTCAAAAACTTATTGGAAAGATATTCACCTCCTCGATCAGATCGAAGAATTTTAATACACTTTCCAGTTTATTTTTCTACCTCATTTCGAATAGTTTGAACATTTCAAACGACTCCGACTTATGCTTCATTAAGTAGATATACCCATACCTCGATAGGTCATCTGTGAAGGTTATGAAGTAGAAATATCCACCTCTTGCACTTGAGCTCATAGGTCCACATACATCAAAATATACCAGACCCAAGAGTTCACTGGCTCGCTCACCTTTTCCAGTAAAAGGTGACTTGGTCATCTTTCCAAGAAGACAAGACTCACAGGTTGGAAGTGATTCACAATCACCAAGTTCAAGAATTTCTTCTTGAGCCAACCTGTTTATCCTGTTCTTATTGATATGACCTAGCCTACAGTGCCAAAGGTAGACTTCTGACACAATATCTATTCTAGGGCGTTTACCGAAGTTTTGAACCACATTAACAGGCTGTGATAGTAAGTAAATTCTATTATTTAATTATCCAACAAACATTGTAACACCATTCAAAATGATATTGTAAATATTTTTTTTTGTTAAAAAATCATAACCGTACATGGCCAAAAGACCTACAGAAATAATATTTAATAAAAAGCTTGGACAATAGTGATATTCACTCAGAATTACATTACGAGAATTGATTACAAGACTCATGATTCCTAAAGCTAGAACTGGAACTTTGCTTCCATCTCCAATGTTCAGGAACCTCTCGCCTTCATCAAATCTCCTACTGATCTGCAGACCTTGCGTCGAATTACAAATATGATAAGGGCTTCCGATATCCAATACCCAGGCAGTAGTATCACATATGGAAAAGTTGCAAGGAGTTATCATATAATTACCTTGCTTCTTCTTCGTCCTATTCGGGTCCAGGGAGGCAATGTATTGAGGACAGTTCCTCTTCCAATGCCCTTGCTTCTTGCAAAAGAAGCACTCCGCCTGGCTCTGGTCGGGCTTGCACTTCTTGGTCTGACCCTGTGCAACCGTCCCAGCATGAGGCTGCACCTTCTTGTTCTTCTTCTTCTTGTTCTTCTTCCCCTTCCCAAAGGGTCGACGATGAGAAGAAGACCCTCCCACTATATTCACCGACTTCTTATGGAGCTGGTGATCCTTCTCAAAGTTTTGCAGCAACCCCAACAACCCGTGGTAGTTTACTGCGGGCTTTGTCATTCGAAAATGAGTAAGGATGGGAGGAAGGACTTGGGCAAGGAATTAAGGATCGCATCCTTATCGAGCTGCTCGTGTAGAGGAAAACCCAATTTGCTTAGGTGCTCAATCATCTCGATCATGTACAGTACATGATCAGTGATTGAGGCCCCATCCCTCATCCGAGCATTGAAAATGGCACAACTAGTTTTGTGCCTTTCAACATTGTCAGGCGTGCCAAAGGAGTCATTCAACATTTGAAGCATCTCCTGTGGCTGGGCGTTCTCAAACTTGTGGCTGAACTCGTCATTCATTGCTGCCAGCGTAATACATCGGACGGTGGTGCGGTCATTGAGCCACTTCTGGTAAGTGTCTCGGATCGCCTTACTAGCATTCGGAGCTGGCTTTTCAGATGCTGGATCCGTTACTACATAAAGGATCCACTCATGCTCAAGGATGATTTTCAATTTTCGATACCAGCTATCGAAATTAGATCCCATGAGCTTGTCATTATCTAATAATGATCGGAGCGACAGGGTAGTGGCCATAGCTGTATAAAGGAAAACCAGACCTCTATTAGTACATAAATTAATACTAAAGACTTGGACTTTAGTCTAAAGTTTTTTCCAATATTTTTACGAACTGGTAGCCTCAACCTCCAATTCGAGGAATTACTTTAATTCCTTAATGGGTACTAGAATCCACACGACTACACACGAGCCCAACTTTGGTTGGTCAACCCATGTGCATCTATGGGTAGGTTCTTAACCAGTTGTTTCTCTAAACAACTTCTAGTAATTGATTTTGCCCCAAAACCTAATCAGTAGGCTTTGGCCTCTACTGAAAAGATCTGGTTAGGTCCAACCATTAACATGACTTAATTTGGTGAATCAGACCAATAAATGATCAGGTCCGACTTTGGCCAGCCAACCTAACCACCATCAGAAAGACTCAACCAAATTATCATATTATGAATGATAATTCCATTAGCCAATGAGCACCAGGCCTTTGGGCCTCCAATGATCATTGAACTAATGGACTCATTATCACTCACTTAATGGGAGGCATTGACTTAGTTATCATTATAACTTAATCATTTTAAGGGACCTAATAATTTTTGAGAATTTTATTAAAGGATAGTAGAGAAGAAATCATCCAGCCAATTTCAATCCTCCCACTGACTTCACCAAGTCAGATTAAAAAAGATTTAATTAAAGCTGGCATTAGGAGCACCTAAATTAGTCACACTGATTTACCTAATGACATGGGTGAGCTCTAATCACCAAGTGATCTAATCAAAATCTAACTTACCAGATTGGCTAGGTAAGTGAGATCAGAGGTGGGGATTTGCCATTAACTCGTCAATGATCGAATCAATGTGAGTAGCTCCCGCTTAAGAACCACTGGTCAAAACTGCCGAACTTACCTGAGACACCAACCGATTTATTAGTTTTAATTTTGATCAACTTAGTAAATAGGGCTCCACCGCGTAGCCATGAATTAAGTCCATCTTGGTCTAGTTAAAGACATGGACCCATTCAACTATAACTATTGAAGTTGATTCTAGAGTATCCTTGACCTAATCTAATTCAACTTTTGATTAGATTTGACCAATTACTCCATTTAGTCCATTTTTAAGCTAACCTTAGGTCTAACCCAATTATGGACCTAATTCATCTAACCCATTGACCCACAAGTTTATGCAATTGTCTTAGATCCTAATTCATAATTCTAGACCTACTAGACAACACTTAATTCTTTTAATTAAGTACTTGGGCTGATGGGTCAGGGTTTAGCATTTCAGAAACAATTTTCAAATTTTGAAAGATTTTATTTTCTGTTCACCAAATGTGTTGACTCATTTCACAAACGGGTCAGCACATTTCATAAACAGCAATCCTATTGCTCATTTCATAACAGAAAATAACTCAAAATAAATCATGAATTTTTTTTAGATCTAATCTAACACATTCATGATAAATTTTATAATTAAGTCCTTTCGTTGCTTCATCGGCATGGGATATAATTGCATCGGCACCCCTACCGCCATAGGAGACCCCATCGAATGGGAAGAGAGGACCTTTAAACCCTACTTTTCTCCTATGACCGGACGGCCATGGCAACCAACCCAATTAGATTACTTGCTACTTGGATCAAGTATATCTAAATATACCAATTTCAAAATTTAAATTTTGAATTTCAAATTTTAAATTTCAAATTTCAAATTTTAAATTTGAGATTTCAACCAAATTTTAAATTTCAAATTTCTAAAATTTAAATTTTAAATTTTAAATTTTGAATTTCAAATTTTAAATTTTGAATTTCAAATTTCAAATTTCAAATCTCAAATTTCAAATTTTAAATTTGAGATTTCAACCAAATTTCAAATTTCAAATTTTCAAACTTTGAATTTTAAATTTTGAATTTTGAATTTCAAATTTAAAATTTTGAATTTTAAATTTAAACTTATAGATTACACCTTAATCTACACATGCATATGTATATCATATTCTAGAACCTTGCTCTGATACCATTTGAAGCGAAAATTCAGTGCAAGGGCAAAATGATAATTTTAAAACTTTTTTAAAATTACTATTTTACAGTAAAATTATTAATTAATCTCATTAATTAATACTAATTAACTCTATACTAGGATCTAAATATGATACAATAGCATGCATTTAAATTTAAAATTCAAATTTGAAACAGTAAACTTTTTACTGTACTGTGTTCAGAACACATCACCTTTTGCGGGTAGTCGATCACCGCAATCTGATCACTGTCGGGAAGCTCTGATCATCACGTCACAGCCACACTAGTGTCTGGCCTCTGCGGATCATCCACACGAAGCTTCCGTCTGATCGGTTCCTCACGAATGCTAGTTCGTCATTTCATCCTTTTGATGGCTGATGTTGATCGAACTCCTTCGATCGATGTGTGCCGACTCCTCGGACACTCTGGATCATCTGCATGATTGGTTGAGAGATTGATGGATCTCTTCTTGAAATTTGGTGGACTCACGACACTCGTGGCACACCAATCTCACTTCCCGAACCCTAGGTAGAAACCTTAGGGTACACATCAAAAACCCTGCACCCAATTTTCTTTCTTTTCTTTCTTTTTTTCTCAGAAGGTTTTGGATCTTCACGTCATGCACAAGGCTTCCTCACACCCTACTTTCTTTCTCAAAATTTTTCTACGCACGCCCCAGCTCCCTATCTCTTTTAAAACAGTTCAAAACATGTCTTATCCGCGTGAGAGGATAAAGACAAGTGGTTACACATTTGAATTCAAACTAAAATCAACTCATCCCTATCCACTTGGGCATGAGAAGAGAAGGTGTGAGTCTGCTTTGTGCATAGAAAGGTTTCATGAGAAACTCTTTCTCGTGTGAGATGTGGGGCGCTAAAGTGGATAATGTCATGTATGCGCAAGAGATAAGTTATCCATTCAAATTCAAACAAGCTTTAAATTTGAATGGCTAACTAATCATCTTTATCCAAATATTGGCGCATAAGAGTGGGCATGAGAAGGGCTTTGTGTGAGAAAAAATTCATGAGAAGTTTCTTCTTGTGAATTCAAATGGGCGCAGAGATTTAAGGTGGTGCAGGGATTCAAATTCAAATGGTGGTTTGATCTTAATTGAACCAACCTAATCAAAATAGGTTAAGCACAATTAGACTAAATTAAACCCAACTTAATTAGACTTAATTAGACTCAATAAAATCCTAATCAAATCAGAAATTGACTAAGCCCAACCCCTGATCAAATCAGGGACCAAACCATCTCGACGATTAGGTCAACTCTTAACCTAATCGGGTCAAACCCAACTGAATCAATTCAATTGGACTTGATCCAAAAATAATTACTCAATCAAATTGAGTTAATTAGTGATTAAATTACTAATAAAATCTCTCATAATTATTGAGTCCAAATTCGATGGGCAATCGGGTATCAAAGTCCATCAATATGAAACCTTGATCGAAGAGTTTAAATTTCAAATTCAAAATTTGAAATTCAAAATTTTGACCCCGGTACCCAAAATGTGTGGAACTCATGATCAAAGAATTCTAATTCTCAATCATAGAGTCTCAGACACATAAGACTCATAATCAGCCATCAGATCAGAAAGGAACCTCTAATGTGTGTGACCCCGCAGGTTCAAACCTAAGCCGGTAGCACAGGAACCAATTCCTATACTAATCGAAGTGACCATCTAGCAATGATACCCGATGATCAGATAGGTCGAATAGTCACAATCGCAACATTCAGAACCTATGTGAATATGGTTACCGTATAATTCATCCCTTTTGACCCCTGTGTTTAGGATGACTCAGGGTTAAACTGTCAACCCTGATGAGATCATCCGAATCATGCTCAACTCAATTAGTCCTGTGAGTCCTCACTAGGACTATCCTGGTCAAGATTTTGCTAAATTGAAACACGATTGTACACAGCTCCTAAACTGGAGTGGTCAATCCCATCTTGACACACGCACCGACAAGTCAAGTACTTGACTACACCCAGCAGCCTTCCGTCACTGAATTAGAAATTCAGGTAGTCCAGTACCTAAGTGCAGTGAGTTGCTTGCAAGTCATCGTGACGGTCTCAGGTCGGAGGGACATTTATACCCATATCCCATCGAAGCAAATCTTGACAGCAGAAATAGCAACGGAGTTGGTCACGTTCAGTGCAGATGTACCATTACATCTCACCTATATGTCATACTAGTGTCTCCACACTCCTTGGTTTTGAGGACAACCAACCCATATGGCACACAACGACCTATGCTCGATAAATATTGTCGTCCTTGGTAACAACGTATAATTTGGTCGCGAACAGGTTTAAGGACTAAGCGATAAATCCTCCTTTATCGAGTCTAAATAGTCCTAAGGACTTCACCACAACACAGGAGTTCATTAGAAGATGAAACATTTGTGATGAAAAAATATCAAAATAACTTTTATTTATTTATAATTCATGTACTAATACAAAAGGAGCACAACGGTCAACAGGCTGACGATTGGCTTTGGGATACTATTCCCAACACAAACATGGGAGTCGAGCCAGGCTGCTCGATCTCATCTCTGTCGTATACCGTGCTCCTCCTGATCTGAGACCTGCTCGGGGCATCATCCTACGGTAATAGGAATCTTACCTTGCGACGTCGCCTCTCGTCCTCCCGAGTCTCCTGTCTCGTGCCTGATCCACCTCCTAGAGCTCCACCTCGCTCTGGGCTCCGCCTGGCTCCCGAAGCTCCACCTCGCACTGGGCTCCCTACCAGGTAATAATGTCCTCTGCTCTCCTTCTTTTCCTCCAGCATAATCCTATCGCCGCGTAACACCCTCAGGATTCCTCCACCAGCTACCGTCCTGTAGCCTCTCGAATCCAGTCTGCTAAGTGAGATAAGATTCCATCTGAAATCGGATATGTATCGACCTCCCCCAATCTTCACACTACACCGTCATGTGTCCTCCAGCTGACCGTCCCAATGCCTCTGATCGTACTCGTCGATCCATCCGACAGATATATAGTGCCCTCACTGTTCTCTAGGGAATCAAGCTGCTCCTCTCTGCAACATACATGATAGGGGCATGCAGAATCTAATATCCACTGCTGGGAAGAAGTAGATACCTCATCAGATATCTCCAGAACATCTCCATCTAAATCACTGCCGGCCATCGCTACAGCAGCCACCGTCCGATTTTTGAGTTGAGGATAATCTCTGGTTAGATGCCCTAACTCCTCACACCGGTAACACCTGATTTTGCTCAAGTCTCTCCTGGACTTAGACTGCCCTCGTTGCGATCTCCTGTCGCTCCGTCTACCATCTCCTGCTCCTCCAGAAGCCACCAAAGCTGAGCTACCACCACGTGAGCTCGAAGCTGGATTCTCCCTCCTGAGAATCTCATTTTGGAGTATCGCCGTGGTGACCTCGTCCATCTTGATAGTGCTCTTTCCCACTAGAAGAGCAGTCACCAAGGACTCGTACGAAGGGGGAAGCAACGCCAGCAAAACCAGCACCCTGGTCTTCTCCTCAACATTCTCGCCAACGCTGAGGAGGTCGGTGAGGATCTTTTGAAAGTGGCTTAGATGCTCCTGCACGCTCTGTCCCTCAGTCATCTGCAGTTGGTAAAACTGCCTTCAGAGAAAAAGTGTGTTGGTGAGAGACTTCGCTATGTACAACTCCTCGAGCTTCGACCACAGCACCGTCGGAGAAGTCTCGCTCAGCACATGGATCACCACCTCATCCATCAAGTACATGCAGATGGTACTCACTGCCTGCATCTGTAGCCATTTTCAATCTCGTACCTCCATGGTGGTCAGCTTCTCATCGCACAAGAGAGCATCGATCAACCCCTGTTGGATGAGCACGTCCTTCACCCTTGCCTGTCACAAGGAGAAATTGCTCTTACCATCGAACTTGTTGATCTCCATCTTGATTATTTCTGTCTTCTCCATCTTCAATCTTGCTCACCACCACTGCAATCTGCATCCTTGAACCATCTTGCTCTGATACCACTTGTTGGGTGGATGTCTGGCCAGGACACCACCTCCCAAGATCTTTTCAGTACCACGTGATGCAGTAGGAAGAAAGAAGAAATAAAACAAAAGGAAAAACAATCAAAATACATGGATCAGCCACAAAAGGGCTCGCCTCCACGGGGCATGCAAACTTCACTATAAAAAAAAAATTTTACAAGAGGAGACCTCACCCTCAACCCTTGTACACCCAATTTTCTCTCACTAGAAGTTCCCCTCACAAAAGCTCTCTCTCTCTTGGAAGACCCCCTAAACCCCTGAAGTGCCTGGCGACCGCTGTCCAGAAGTCTCCTACTCCTTCTCTCTCAGTGCTTCCGCCTCTCTCTCTCTCGGATTCGTATGGCTCTGTACGGCAAGAAAACCCGAACCCCACACCCTCTCTGTTACCGATCAGCCCTATTTAAAGGGCTTAAAACTTGATTAGAGATGGATTAGGAGTCCTAAATAAAGCCAGATAACCTCTGGACCATCGGATCAAGATCGAGAGCCACCCACACCCTCAGATCGCGCTCCGATCCATGGAATAGTATCGTGGACCGTGAGAAATGCATGAGAAATGCCCACGCGGTCCACAGGCCCAACCGTGGACCGCCCGATCCACGGTGGACTGGTGCAAAGGGCCAGCAGGCCGCTGGGCCTGGGCCGGCCCGCTCCCGCGCGCGGGCCTGCGCGTGCCTGGGCCGTGCGCCCGCCTGGGCCGCGCGCCCGCCTGGGCCACCCGCCCGCGTGGGTCGCGCGTCCCACGCGCCGCCGCCTGCGGCAGCGCTACTGCCGCCCGCCGCCGGTCACCGGCGGTCCTCCACCACTTCGAATCTCGTACCGACTTCAAAAGCTCGTATCTCCTCCATCCGAGCTCTGTTTCAGGTGATCTTGATCTCGTTGGACTCCATTTTTTACCGCAAACCTCGCTGTGGGCTCAATATGGGCTGAATCTCGAGGTACAAATCCTAACATAATAAATATTAGAAGAATACTGTGCTAATTAAATATTTACAGTATAATTTATTTTACCTATAACTGAATGTAGAAAACCTCTCTCAGAGCCCGTACAACATGACGCCAATCAAAAAGTATCACGGGGGCATAACTGCGGCATATGATGCCTAGCTTGATCTGCCACGGCTCGCACTATCCCCTAATGGGCCTGGTGTAGCCAGGTGGTATCTTAATACGAAGATGCTGTTCTAGGTGCTTGCATCTCCAATGCTTTAGAGTGAGGTTCTTCAATGGACCTCACCCTCGCCTCACCACTAGTGGAGACTGGTCTGAAATAACAATAAATAAATCATTAGATGATAGATATCCAAATAAAAAAATTAAATTTTATTATATTAAAAATATAATAATACCACTGGGATCCACCTCACTTGGACCCACCTCATTGGGACCTACTAGTGTAGGACCCTCTAGCAACAAAGCAGGTGCGGCAATGGAAATCGATGAAGGCACCTCAGCCTTAGGGATACACTGCGAATGTGAACGTCATCATCTATTTCCTGGTGCCATATCTATAATTTTTGATATATAAATGAATATAATATTGAACAATAATAATAAAAAATAAATTATATTCTAATGAATAGAATTATATCGTATACCATTATTGTAAGAGAAGATTGAATAAAGAATATAGATCTACTCATCAATATTTATATCTTCCTCGATATGTAGGTCCTCTGAATCACAATAATCGACTAATATATCATCTTCTATCTCATCATCATTTATAAATTGATCATCACCCTCTGACTCATCAAGATTAAATACAAAATCAGCTTCAACTTTGTTGGATGGTAAATCAACCCAATTCAAAGGAGCTGTTACAAGTTCTTCATCAACAAGAAGCTCGGCTAATGTTTGTTCTTCCTCTTG
The DNA here is from genome assembly GCF_000442705.2 of Elaeis guineensis. NCBI lineage: Eukaryota > Viridiplantae > Streptophyta > Magnoliopsida > Arecales > Arecaceae > Elaeis > Elaeis guineensis. The sequence goes on along the minus strand of NC_025993.2, from coordinate 77,704,598 downwards.
AAAAGCTTCCTCTTCATGTAAATCTGAATTTTCATCTATCTTTAATCGGGTTGGTATGTCATATATACCTTTAGATATTATTTTTTATACGACATGCTAATTATCTCGATACTTTAGATCCTTCAAATATATTACTTATTTTGCTTGAGTTGTTAATATATACGACTCATTCTAGTGTCATGTTCATACAAAGTTTACACTGATAAAGTATGGATCGATATGAATACCGATCTTTTTATTGCTAATATCCCACCATTCACACTGAAACAAAAATATAGAATTATTGGATCCATACTTTAGTTCTATAATATCTATAGTACACCATAATATTTAATTTTTTCTTCTCCTTCATATCCTATCGTAGCAATTCCACTATTCTGGATCTATCGTTGCATCTTAAGCTCTCTTATGTGAAATCTCATTCCTCCAATAATACAGGAAGCATAGTGGTTAATCCTTCGATCGGGACCACATGCTAAATCGTACAACTCATCGATCATACCCTCTTCTTTATTGAAATACTTATATTTCATCTACAACATAACATAAAAAATTATGTTGGTTCAAATAATTATTTCTATAATTATTAAAAATAACATATTACTAGTGCAACTTACAAGGTCACCAAACTATTTTACAAATTTTTTTCTATATCGATCATTAGTATCCGTATTATTCTCTCTGCATAGTTTACTCTTGTGCTCACTACAACAAGTCATGATTTTTAATTTTATATCAACATAAAAAAATTGCTTAGAATATTAAACAGTATACTAAGATGGTACTTACTCAATGAAATCTTTAATTGCTTCACAATTATTTAGAACGTAGAAGTGTGCATTAGATAGCTCATTTATATCCATAAATTCATATCTCCTTCCACCAATGGATCGAACCATTTGTTTAAATATAGACAGCATCGGTTCATTGTCACCCCATTCACAGACTCCATTTTGGATATTTAGTTGTCTGTTCATTATCCTTATAAAATAATATACAGTTATTTTTGCAGGCATGTATAGGAATATAGCCAAATCCCAATTCCTACATGTATATTTTTGCTTTAGAATACGATTTCAAAAGTCTCTCTCTATTGGAAAGAGCTGCTTTAATCAATATCAAATTTTGATCAAATGACTTCTGACTCCATCAGTTCACGATTTTAATATAAAGTAATTTTATCAAAAACTCTAGCTTAGAGAACTTTGCACAATTTGGATAGAGTGGCTCTTATACACCCCTTACAAGCTTTGCAAACTATTCAGAAGTCTTTTCTACCTCAAGCCGGATATTATGTTCATGATTAGAATTACCTTCAGATACACTAGTACTCATGTATACATTTGAATAAATACCCTAATGTAAATCATCCAATAGTTCTCCGATACTACCATGTTCGACAGGTTCAGCAGTATCATTATCATCTTCAGTATTGTCATCGTCGCATACAACTTCATTCGGATCACCTTCCTCATGCCATATCCAATAAGTATACTTCTTATCCATACCATAACATAGCAGATGCTCCTCAACAAATATTATGTGATGATATACCATATTGACACATCTCTTGTATGGACACTTTATCCGACTAGCACTGTCAGTCTTATACCATGCAAACTTAATAAAATCTCGAATATTTTTTCGATATTCAGACAAAAAAATACCTCTAGCATTCATCCAACTTTTATTGATATCCATCTAACTATAAACATAAAAATCATGAACAACAAAGAAATTTTTAATGATATTCATCTGAACAGGATCTCGATCCAAATTCTAGACCAAATCCCGATCTAAATCTGGACACAGATCATTTTATACAAAACAGCAAGCATTAAAGAACACAGACTGAACAGTAACACAAAAAATCTCTTTCCATCAATTTAATGAAGCAAAAATGCATGATCCTATCCATTTCAAATTATTACTAACAGGTATAGGCCTATCCCTTTTATAAAGTAATAATCTTATTATTGTTATTAGTCGATATGTTATTTCATTATTGTAAAAATTTTGGCAGCATCTCTTCATGGTTCTCCAAGCATACGATGTGAATATAGTGCCTACGCACCCTATCCACTATATATCCAGAGCACAGTGGATAGATAACTACTGAGTACCACATAATAAAATAAAATATCAAGTATTAACAATAATAAGATTATTATTTTTTCAAAAAGTTCGAATATGAGATATCCAAGAGTCGATCTCGATCAAGATCGACTCTTGAACAAGAATCTATGGCTCAATGTAATTTAACTATCATCTCTGAACATACATTTAAAGATAAATTTTTAAGTTATCAAAAAAGAGTAACTCTACATTAAAATTTTTTTATCAAAAATTTTAGTCAAGTTTTTTTCTAAAATAAGAATATTTTTTTATTTAATTATAATAAGCAAAAGCATACAAAACAGTACACAAAATAATTAAATTATAATAAGCAAAAGTAATGTGCATTGTGCCAGTAGAACAATAAAAAATTTATAAATTTCAGTAGTAACACTAAAAAATTTATACAATAAATATAAAATAAACTATAAGCAGTTGAGCATATAAAATAATATTAATATAAAATAATAACATAAAATCCAATCCCAAGAGCTTGATGATTTTTTATTTTTTTAAAATATTTTTTACCTAAAAATAATAAATGATTTTTTATTTTTTCTTAAAATATTTTTACCTAAAAATATTTTTTTTCTAAATATTTTTTCTCTTAAACGAGCTCCAGACATGGCCACCCATAGCCCCCGCTCCCACGGTGCCGGTGGTGTCACCCACCCTGCACCGCCCAGACTCGACCCCTGCGACTCTCTCTCCCGTGGTGCCACCACCGTCACCCACCCCTCATGACCCACCCCTTGCGGTGCCGCTGCCCTTACCAACCCCCTACGATCCGGATCCCAACTCGGATCCTGATCAGATCTTGATCTGGATCTTAATTCGAATCCCGACCTCAATCAAATTTGGATCGTGATCTGAATTTTATTTTTATTAATCAAATAAAAAATATTTGATTAATATTTTTATTTTTTATATTTTTTTCTCCTCATTTCTCTTTCCCTTCCTCCCTCCCCGACTGACCTTCCTCCCTCCCCGACAGACCCCCTCCTCAACCTCGTGTCGGCCCCGACCGCCCACAGCCCCCTCCTTGCCCTCGTGTTGCCCCCGACCACCCCCCAACCCCATCCTCGCCCCTGTGTCACCCCTGGCCGCCCACCCCTACCCCTGCAACCCCCTCCACTGGCAGACCCCTCCCCGACGCCATGTCACCCCTGATCACCTACGGCCCCCTCCTCGCCCCCATGTTGCTCCCCGCCTCCCCCCGACCCCATTCCCACCCTAGTGTCGCCCCCAGTCACCCACCCCCACCCTGCAACCCCCTCCTCGGCCCCGTGTCACCCCCGACCCCCTCCCCACCCCTGTGTCACCCCCGACCAGCTCCTGACCCTATCCCCACCCCCGTGTCGCCGCTAGCCACCCACCCCCACCCTACAACCCCCTTCACCAGCCAACCCCCTCCCTGCCCCCATGTCGCCTGTGGCCGCCCACAGCACCCTCCCTGCCCCCATGTCACCTATGGCCACCCCCTGACCCCCTCCCCACCCCTGTGTCACCCCTGACCGCCCACCCCCACCCCAGCAACCCCCTCCACCCCCCGAACCCCTAGCCTCCGTGTCGCCCCCGGCCGCCCACCCCCACCCCCGCAACCCACTCCACCCCCCGGTGGCCTAATCAACCAAAAAATAAAGGGTGGGAAGAACCTTACCTCCGACGGACGGCAATGGCGACGTCGGAGAAGCCCACGGCAACAGCACGGACGGCAACAGTGACGGTGATGGTGGAGATGCACTCACTGGTGGAAAGAAAGGGAGGGAGAGGTCGAAGAGGGAGAGGGGAGAGGGAGATCTCGATCAGAGAGGGGAGAGGGAAGAGCTCAGAGAGGAGAGAGGGTAGAGGGTGGGGGGAAGGAAGAGGGTTTTATGTGAAGGGACATCTAGTTGACGGCTAATTAATGCAGAACTATTAGCGATGAAAATTTTCATCGCTAATACTATTATTAACGATGAAAAATTATTTTCATCATCAATAATTCCTGCCAAAAAATTTTTTACTAAAAATTTTTTTTTTCTAAAAAAATTCATCTAAAAATAAATTATCGATGATGAAAAAAAATTATTATTAATAAGTCTATTAGCGGTAAAAATCTAGTTTTCGTCGCTAATAAATACCATCCAAAATTTTTTTTCTCTAACAATTTTTTCTTCAAAAAAATTTAAAAAATTATTTTTAAAATAGTTTTTTCAATGAAAATACCTTTTCATTGCTAACAAAATTTTTTTCTATTAACAAAATTTTTATTTATAAAAATTAATTAAAATAATATTTTTAAAATATATTTGTTAATGAAAAATAAATTTACATCGCAAATATATTTTCTTAAAAAGTTTTATAAAAAAATTTAAAGACTATTTGCAATGAAAATTTATTTTATATCATTAATAATTAAATATATTTTCAATAATAATTTTATAAAAAAATAATTTTAGATTTCTTCCATCAAAAAAATTTTCTATCCAAAAAATTTAACAAAAAAATGATACTAAAAAATATTTATGATGAAAAATAAAATTAATTTTCTTTAATCTAAAAAATTTTTGGACTAAAAATTTTTTTTAAAATAATTTCATCAAGAAAATTAATTTTCTACTAATCAAAAAAAAATTATATAAATAGTTAATTTGTGATTTTTTCTCCAAAAAAAAGTTTTTTTCTTCAAAAAAAATTACGTACATAAAAAATATAATTGTAATGAAAAGTTTAATTTATGTCACTAATAATTATTATAAGAATAGCTCTTCAATTTTCGTAATGGAATGGACACTATGGGAGATTGATAGCTTTGAGATCTTCAATCTTCAAGGAGCTCATCTTTTTCTTGGAGTTCTCATTCCATAAGTTGGAGTACGAGAATATCACGATGATTCTGAGATCGTAAGAGAAATCTATCAAGATTAAGATTTGGAGGATAGGGTAGGGACAGAAAGTTAGAGGTCTAGAAACTCGTATATTGCATGCATATGAGGATCAAGCCTGAGAAACTCATCAAGAATTGTGTGAGCATCAAAGATCTAGCAATTAATCAGAATCAAAGCAGACTTGTAGGTAGTATAAGTTATGTTATAAAGTACAAGCTCATATTTATACTTTGCATTGCTAGGAAGATGAGTGCTTGTATTGTTTATCTTCTCATGATTGAAACTCCTATAGAGATACATTTGAGCATCGATCGATGCAGAAAGCATGGTATCTTTCGAGATCGTAGAAGCCATGCTAGAATGCACTGCTTAACTATATGATTTCTGTATGAAAGGATGCTCTTTTCATGCAACTTAAAGTAGATACTCTATTAAAAAGATTCATTGATATCACTAGTAATAGTGATAGCGATGAATAGATGAATTTTATGTCACAAATAAATATATAGCTCATTTCATTCAAAATGATCTATTCATTCTAATCCACAAATATCACTTACTTTTCTATGATTTTTTCATATAAAAAGTTTGGTCCGGATCATAACTCACATTTGCTTCTTTACCATATAAAAGGATAAAAGATGTGTACAGCTGCTACAAAAAATAGATGTAGTTGTCTTACATAAAATCAAAAATTAAAATTTTATAAATTTTTCAAACTTTTAATTTTTTTATATATTGGTGATGAAAATATTTTTATCATAAATAAAAGTATTTACAATGAAAATAAAAGTTTCATCGTAAATACTCAATTATTTATGATAAAAAATTTTCATCATAAATAATAACCAACTTTTGATTTTTTTAAATTACTAATTTTTTAAATATTGATGATGAAAATATTTTTATCATAAATAATCTAGTATTTATGATAAAAATTTTATTTTTATCATAGAAACTATTTATTTATAATAAAAAATTTTCATCATAAATAATGAGCAACTTTTGATTATTTTTAATATCTAATTTTTTTAACTATTAGTGATAAAAAATATTTTTATCATAAATAATCAAATATTTATGTAAAATTTTTTTCATCAAAAAAGTATTTATTTATGATAAAAGTTTTTTATTATAAATAATGAGTAATTTTTGATTTTTTTAAAATTTTGATTTTTTTAACTATTTGCAATGAAAATAATTTTATCATAAATAATCAAGTATTTATGATAGAAATCTTTTTTCATCATAAATACTTAATTATTTATGATGAAATATTTTCATCATAAATAAATTATAATTTTTGAATGTATTAAATTTCTAATTTTTTTAAAATATTGATGAGCTTCTACAGGTGTGCAATAATCATCAATTTTTTTAAATATTATTTAAATTTCTAATTTAAATAATTTATAAAATACCCCCAGTCGAAGTGTGCAAAAAGCTGACCCTTCCAGGGCTTTACCAGTCTCTGATCTTATGTGATGTCTTTCTGAACTCCCTCGACCATCCAGACTTCTCCGACAAGGAGCTTCTCCATTCATCACCGGGCTGCTCCAAAGGCTCTTTGGGTTTCACTATCAGCCGATCTTCTACAATGACCAACTATTCTCCGAATCCCTTCCAGACTTCTTACGACCACGGACGACCCTACTCTGAACTTTTCCCGAACTTCATCAATATCTGAGCTTCTCCGACAATGAGATTTCTACAGTAACCAGACTCCATCCAAGTTTCTACGATGGTCGGTCGCCTTCCGGATTCCACCCGAGCTCCTGCGAGAACCAAACTTCTACAGCAAGCAGTCTACTCCGAACCCTTACTGCAGGCGGTCTACTTCAGATATCTACTCTGGGTCCCAGATGAGCTTCTACAACGGGACAGGCTCTACCGGCCAGGTCACTACTCCGAGCTTCCACGACAATCGATCTTCGATCAAGCTTCTACAATAAGCGACCTCCTTTCAGCCTTCTGCAAGAATCGGACTCCGTCCGAACTTCCATAGCGGATGGATTTCAGACGAGCTTCTACAACAGGCGGGCTCTAGCAGCAAAATTTCTACAATGGTCGATCGCCTCCGATGTCTGTCGAACCTCCCCAGCCATCAACCTTCAATAGTGTCAGCAAGGCTTCAATAATGCCACAGGATCTCCAGACTCCTCCAGCGGACGAACCTCCCCAATATCATCCGAAGTCCACCACCGATCGACCCTCTGTCAGATTCTTCATGAAATCGGACTTCCCCAATGAAAAGTCCCCATTTGAGCTTCTACAGCAGATGGTTCTCGCCTGCAGCATCAGTGCTCTAGGCACCCAACAATTGTAGAACCGTCACAACCTCAGAAACATCCGAGCTTCTCCTGGATCGATGAGATAGAGAGCCATTTCGCTCCATCAAACATCCCAGTTGAGCTTTAGCCGACAGATCCGAACTCTCTGGCAAGTCATGACAACGGTTGCTATCCTACCCCACACTCTATAGCGGATTCCGCATGGCTCCACCACTCTCTGGCAAGTCGCGACAACAGACACCACTCCACTCTCCGTAACAAACTCCACGTGGCCCTGAACGGCCCCTGACGTCACTACTCTCTATAACAAACTCCATGTGGCTCTGAACGGCCCACTGCCAGGTAGTTACAGACGTCGCCGTCAATTAGTTATGCTCTCCATCTATAAAAAGGGACCTCCAGATATATTCTTCTGAAAGCTCTAAACTCTATCTCAAAACTCTGCTAAAATTCTCCTCGAGCACTCCATTTTTATTGAAGCAGAGTACTGACTTGAGCATTGGAGGGTCTTGCCAGAGCACCCCCAACTTTGATTTAGATTTCCTTTGCAGGTCCTGACGGCGGTCGCGGTCATCCCAACTCTAGCTTCTCCAGCTTCGATGAAATTCTGCACCAACAGAATTGGCGCTAAAGGAAGGGGCTGTGTGTCTTCGCAGTACCCTTGTTCTTAAAGGAGTGCTCAACGGGACTGACTCCGATCATCTTCTCCGACATCCTCTTTTTCTTCTCCCTCTAGATCTCCACCTGATGCCTCCCCAAAAGGCATCCACCAGGCGATCCATGACCTCTGCGGCCAGATCTCAGCGAGCTCCGCAAGCTCCAGCCTCGTCTCCAGTTTTCCAGGCTCCTCCTCCTCCCCCGACAACGGCAGTCGGCATGGAGCAGTTTGACCTGCTGGTTCAGCAGGTCAGAGGCCTCACTGAAGTAGTGCAGGCCATGCAGCAGCAGCAGCAACAGTCGCAGGCATCAGTGCCACTGGAAAGAGCATCGCCAGAGTTCCAAAATCCGACAGTAGGGCAGGCCACTTGGGCCAGTCGCCCTGTCTTCCCCGAAAAGGGGAAGCCGAGGGTGGAGAGCCCTCAATCTGATCACGATTCCACCCCCAGAGGATCCCTACCTTCATTCTACCAGAAGACCCTCGATACTCGCAGTCGAGAGAACCTCCTAGATCAAAGGCTCAAGGAGATGAACCGACGGATCGAAGAGCTCCACCATGCTCCCCCTATTTATGGTGAGGATATCTGTACTGACCCTCCTTTTTCTCAAATGATCATGCAAGAACTGATCCCGCCAAACTTCAAGCTCCCCTAATTTGAAAGCTACGACAGGACCTCAGATCCGATTGACCACCTGGAGGCCTTCCGGACAATAATGCTACTCCATGGCACGCCAGACGCCATCCTGTGCTGAGCTTTCCCATCTACCATGAAGGGAGCAGCAAAGAACTGGTACTCGATGCTGAAATCGGGTACTATCTTCTCCTTTGATCAGATGAGCCACCAGTTTGCGGCTCATTTTGGTAGCAGTCGGTGTCCCCGGAGAGGTTCGGAGTCTTTTATCAACATCAAGCAAAAGGAGGGAGAATCCATCCGAACCTATGTCAACCGATTTAACGTCGCCGCATGGAAGGTCCGAAACTTGGACCAATCGGTTGCAATGGCCGCCCTAAAGAGCAATCTTCAAAAGAATGATCTTCTGTTCTCCCTAGAAAAGAAGTATCCCAGGGACTTTCCTGATTTGCTGGCTCAGGCTGAAAGATATGCCCGAGCAGAGGAAGCCTTCAAGTTGAAGGATGAGAAGGCCGCGAAGGAGCGACAGGCGGGTGGCTCTAGCACGCCCGCAGCTGAAAAAGGGCCAAGAGAAGCTTGGCCACGTTCTCGAACTCCTCCCGAACACAGGCGTGTCCGGACTCCTCCTCGAGCTCGTAAGTAGAGGAGCCCAGACCATAGGGTTCGACGTGGCTCTCCCCCAGTAAGGTTCCATAGCTACACCCCTCTCAATGCTCCAAAAGCCCAGGTGCTGATGGAGGTCAGGGAGCAGCTACCGAGGTCGGAAAGGATGCGCTCGCACCTTGGGAAGTGTAACCCAAACAAATTCTGCCTCTATCATCATGACCATGGCGACGATATGGAGGAGTGTATTCAGCTTCGAGATGAAATCGAGGAGCTCATCAGGTGGGGTCGGCTCGACAGATTCATCCGACGCCGGCCTGAAGGTAGGGAGGATCGGTCGAGGGCCCTACCACAACTGGAGCCACCAAGGAGGAAAGAACAGCCTAGAGATCGACCTCCAATCGGGATCATCAACACCATCTCTGGAGGGCCTCGGAAGGGAGCAGCCAGTGGATCGGCCAGACCGCTCAAGCGGCAGAAAACTGAAGGATCTATAACCTTTATTGAAGAAGATGCCCGGAAGATCTAATTTCCCCATAATGATGTGGTTGTAGTTTCTTTAAATATTGCTGATTATGATGTACGCCGCATTCTTGTTGATAGTGGAAGCTCGACCGATATTTTGTTTTACGATGCATTCTCAAAAATGTCCATCCCTGATGGTCGGTTAGGGCCGATTAGCTCCCCGTTGGTAGGGTTTACTAGCGATGCTGTGCTGGTGGAGGGAGTAATAACTTTGACTGTAGTTGCAGGTCGGTATCTGAAACAATCTAGAGTGCTAGTGGATTTTCTGGTAGTGAGGGCGCCGTTTGCCTACAACGCAATACTCGACCGACCTAGCCTCAACGCCCTCCGAGCTGTAGTATCGACCTACCATTTGAAATTAAAATTTTTTACTAGCCAGAGGGTCGAAGAAGTCAAAGGAGATCAAGCCCTAGCAAGACATTGCTATACATAGCCCTACAAAGAAATGGTCAGCCTGACCCCTGTCCGATTGATGGATTGGATACCCGCAACGACCTAACTGAAGAACGGGGTGAGTCAATAGAAGATCTTGTCTCAATTTCTTTAAATGATGGGAATGAAGAGCACGTGGTGAAGATCGGCTCCAACTTGGAGAAAGAGGTACGGACACAGCTTATCAATTTTCTACAAAAGAATACGGATGTTTTCTCTTGGGCTCCGACGGACATGCCGGGGATCGATGCTGAAGTTATGGAACACAGTCTGGCTGTTGATCCCAAACACTGGCCGATGAAGGAAAAAGTTCGAATTCATGCACCGAAAAGATAAATGGCAATAGCTGAGGAAGTTGATAAACTCCTGAAAGCCGGGTTCATCAGAGAGGTCAACTATCCGAGCTGGGTTTCCAATGTTGTCCTGGTTAAGAAGGCGAACAGTAAATGGAGGATATGTATAGACTTCAAAAAGTTGAATAAAGCCTGCTCAAAGGATAGTTACCCTCTGCCCAGAATCGATCAATTAGTGGATGCAACCTTGGGCCACGAGCTTCTCACTTTCATGGATGCGTTCTCTGGCTACAATAAAATCAGGATGGTGCCAGAGGACGAAGAAAAAATAGCTTTTATTACTAACCGCGGCCTTTATTATTACAGGGTCGACCTATCAACGGCTGGTAAACAAGATCTTCAAAGAGCAGATCGGCCACAACATGGAGGTCTACGTGGATGATATGCTCGTAAAAAGCAAATCCTCAATGAACCATATTGCCGACCTTGAGGAGACCTTCAGCGCCCTTCAAAAATACAAGATGAAGCTAAACCCAGCCAAGTGCGCTTTTAGAGTAACCTCAGAAAAATTTCTGAGCTTCATGGTATCGGGGCGCGGGATCGAAGCAAATCCGAAAAAGATTCACGCCATCCAGGAGATGACCACTCCAAAGTCAATAAAGGAAGTTCAGTGCCTTACTGGAAGAGTAGCGGCTCTAAATCGCTTCGTCTCAAGATCGGTCGAGTGGTGCCTACCTTTCTTTCAGACTCTCAAGCAGCTGAAGAACTTCTGTTGGACAACTGGATGTCAGCAAGCATTTGAAGAACTGAAAAACTACCTCGACTCATCTCCATTATTGGCAAAGCCCAAACTTGGAGAAGAGTTGTTCCTGTACCTGACAGTCTCCCCTGTGGCTCTCGCAGCAGTTCTGATTAAGGAAGAAGCAAAAATTCAATGGCTAATCTACTACATAAGCCGAGTATTGAGAGACACCAAAACCAGATATACTAAGTTAGAGAAACTAACTTATGCCTTGTTGATTGCAGCTCGAAGGCTCCGATCTTACTTTCAAGGACACACCGTAACATTGCTTACTGACCAGCTGATCACGGCGGTTCTGCATCGAGCGGATGCCTCCGAGAGGATAGCAAAATAGACATTCGAGCTCACAGAGTTCGACATCAACTATTGATCTCGATCGATGATAAAAGTCTAGATATTAGCAGACTTCATGGTGGAATGCACTATCCCGAAAGAGGCCGAACTTGGACGAGATGAAGCCGACAACCCAGGGCTCCAGCCGAACTCCCCTGAAGAAAGAGCAGATCTCTCTGATGGTTTTTGGGCCCTCTACATGGACAGTTCCTCCAATATGTCAGGCGCAAGTGCGGGCCTAATCTTGGTCAATCTAGATGGAATTATCGTGGAGTATGCGCTGTGCTTCAAATTTTCTATGACAAATAACGGAGCAGAATATGAAGCTCTGATTACAGGGCTAAAGATCACCAAAGAATTAGAAGTAGATCGGCTTCAAGCCTACAGTGACTCTCAATTAGTAGTGGGACAGGTCAGCAAAAATTATGAAGCTCGGGATGACATATGGCCAAGTATCTAGAAAAGATAAAGGAGATCATCTCTACCTTCGGTAGCTTTGACATCAGGCAGATCCCAAGAGCAGAAAATACCAGGGCCAACTTTCTCTCCAAGTTGGCTACCCTGGCTCCGACTGAACTACCTAAGGAAGTCTTCTTCGAAGTTCTGAAGTGCCCAAGTACGAAAGAATCACAGCTTGTGATGGAGATCAGCCATGAACCCAGCTGAATCGACCCACTGGTTGCATACCTCAAGGACAGGGTTCTTCCTTCTGATGCAAAAGAAGCTCGAAAGCTTAGGAACCAGACCTCCTGATATACCTTTACGAAGGCAAGCTATACAAGAGGTCGTACTTTTTGCCCCTCCTGAAATGTCTCCGACCTTTTGAAGCCGACTTTGCCTTGAGGGAGGTACATAAGGGAGTCTGTGGAAGTCACCTGGGGGCCAGATCTTTATCCCACAAATTACTTCGACGAGGCTATTACTGGCTTACCATGTACCATGACTCCGTCGAATATGTCAGAAGGTGTGATCGGTGTCAGAGATATGCAAACATCCAAAGGCAACCTACCTCCAAACTCATACCATTGAGTGCCCCATGGCCGTTTGCGCAATGGGGAATGGATATCCTTGGACCTTTTCCCATGGCATCCGGGCAGCGAAAGTTCCTCCTGATGGCAATAGACTATTTCACCAAGTGGGTCGAAGCCGAACCTTTGGCAAAAATCACAGAAGCTAAAGTGCAGGACTTCGTCTGAAAGTTAATTGTCTGTAGGTTCAGCTTATCCAGAACCTTCATTACTGATAATGGGAGGCAATTTGTTGGAGCAAGATTTGCTAAATTTTGTGAGGACCTAAATATCTCCCATAACTTCACTTCGGTAGCCCATCCGCAGGCAAACAGCGAGGCCGAGGTGACTAACAGGACTCTGTTACAAGAAATCAAGGCGAGACTTGAAAAAGTAAAGGGAACTTGGGCAGACAAGCTTTATCATGTGTTATGGGCATACCGAACTACTCAGAGATTGCCCACAGGGGAGACCCCCTTTGCCTTAGCCTTCGGGACAGAAGCCATGATCCCGATTGAACTCAAGCTTCCGTCGGCGTGAGTCATGGCATTCGATGAACAGTGCAACCCATAGGATCTCAAGGCCAACCTTGACTTGTTAGAAGAAAAGTGGGAGACAGCTCAAGTTCGGATGGCGGCTTACAGGCAGAAAGTAGCCCGCTACTACAATTCTCGAGTCAAAAGCAAAGTCTTTAGAGTGGGGGACCTGGTACGCAACCTCAGAATCAAGAAAAACTTTGCCCGAACTGGGAAGGCCTGTATGAAGTCAAGGAGGTAGTCCAGACCGGAACATACTATCTAAAAGAGCTCGGGGAAGCAGACATTCTGTGACCATGGAATTCAAAAAATCTACGAATGTATTACCAATAACTTTGCCTTAAATAAAAATTTCATATTTGTATATTTTTTTCTTTTAGCATGAGTTTATAACGACAGGAAGTAACCCCCGCATACAATCAAAATCAAACGCATTAGGAACAGGAAGAAAACCTCATCCTAACACAAGCAAAGCCGAAGGCCCGATTATTTAAAGATCGGATGGGGGGAGAGGCCCTTGCAACGGCCCTTATGTGCCCCCACAGCCTTGTTAGGAACAGGAGGAGAACCTCATCCTAACATGAGCAAAGATGAAGGCCCAGTTACTTAAAGATCAGATGGGGGGAGAGGCCCTTGCAACGGCCCTTATGTGCCCCCACCACCTTGTTAAGAATAGGAAGAGAACCTCATCCTAATATGAGAAAAGTCGAAGGCCCGGTTACTTAAAGACCGAATGGAGGGAGAAGCCCTTGCAACGGCCCTTATGTGCTCCCACAGCCTTGTTAGGAATAGGAGGAGAACCTCGTCCTAACATGAGCAAAGTTGAAGGCCCAGTTACTTAAAGATCGGATGGGGGGAGAGGCCCTTGCAATGCCCCTTATGTGCCCCCACCACCTTGTTAAGAACAGGAGGAGAACCTCATCCTAACATGAGCAAAGTCGAAGGCCCGATTACTTAAAGATCGGATGGAGGGAGAGGCCCTTGCAACGGCCCTTATGTGCCCCCACAGCCTTGTTAGGAACAGGAGGAGAACCTCATCCTAACATGAGCAAAGTTGAAGGCCCGATTACTTAAAGATCGGATGGGGAGAGAGGCCCTTGCAACGGCCCTTATATGCCCCCACAGCCTTGTTAGGAACAGGAGGTGGACCTCGTCCTAGCATGAGCTGAAATTAACTATGTTGGGGACAGGAGGAAAACCTTGCCCAAACACAAATAAAGACCCAATCGATCAAGATCGGATGAGGAGGAAAGCCTCCTCAGTGGCTCCTCTACATCCCCACAACCCCGTTAAGAGCATAGGAAAAACCCTCACCTAAAGGGAAAACCCTCGCCCAAATAAAAAGAAAAAGAGAAATAAAAAGGGAAGGCGACGAATTACACCAGCGATAAGTGAAAAACAAACTACATCAAAGACACAAGGGACCTCATCTCAATGAGGAGGGATACTCCTATCAAAAACCCTCAGTTGCTAAGAGGAAACTCAACACAGGCCGAGAAGAAATTGACTTTCTCAAAGTAATGAGAAGTTCGGATCTCCAAGCTCGAGCACCGGCAAGAAGCGTTAAACTCAAATGGCCTACGGTCACGAACAAAAAGGGGCAAATCAACACGGCGGTGATCAGGAACCTTTAAACAACATCGACATCGAACAAGATAAAAGACAAAAGAAGTTCAGTAAACAACGACTCAAAGCAAGAATGGATGAAGAATTACAAACAACGCCGACGTCAAACAAGACGGAAGATAAAAGAAGTTCGATAAACGACAACTTAATACAAGAACAGACAAGGTAATGGAAAATTTCCTTTTCATTTCATTAGTGAAGTGTACATTACAAGGCCTTGAAGGCCAAAAAAGAAAAACAACAAGAAAAAAAAAAAAATACATGGAAGGATGAAAGATAAAAAAAAAGGGGGCTCTAACGAAGCTCGGCTTCTTCCGACTTCGAGCTCTCAGTTCCAGTCCTTATTAGGGATTGCTTTAAGTTTTCGACTTCTTCTTTCAGTTTCATCTTTCTTAGTAGCATCTCCCGGTACATCTGGTGGAACCGCCGGCTTTCACCCTCCGACTCCCGAAGCCTCTTCCTCAGGACCTCAGACTCCACCTCGGCATCTTTGACCGCCTACTGCTCGTGGACCAGCTGAATCTTCAGCCGCTATGATTCGGCCTCCTCTTGCCCAAGGGCCACAGACAGCTCTGCCATGGTCTCCCTCAAGGAGTGGAGCTCGTCGGAGCCTTGTGTAGAGGTAGGCTGGACTCTCTCAGACAACTGCCTCTGAAGGCGGGCAACTTCGTCGGTTGCCATCTTGAGCTTCCTTCGGTAGTCCTCTACCTGCCCGCACCAGCCGACCCGGTAGGCGTGGTAGTTCACCTCAGTATCTTGCAGCTACTTTTGGAGGTCAGAGAATTTGATCGATCAGTCTTGATCGCGTTCGGTCGGAGTTGCCAGCCAGGACGAGCTCCCTTCCAGCTGTCCGATCTTTTCTCGTACAGCCGCCAGCTCGACTTCGAGGGAGCTGATCTTGGAAGCCTGAGTCCAAGATCGATCGCTAGCACATTTTTGAAGTTCCTCAAGCTCCGCCATGAAGTCAGCCTTCCTCCGAGTGTACTCCATGAAACCCTTCTTGTGGAGGTCCCGAAAGCGAGTAGCCTCCGCAGTGACCTCTGAATGGCTCTCCCTCAGCCGTTGAAGTTCATCTTCCAACTTCTTGGATTTCTTCATCAACTGACGAACTTCTCTTTTGAGGTCTCGAATCATCGACTTTAGAGGAATCCCCTGTGGCAGGAGAAGAGCTTCGGTAGGGCACTGTCGTTGGGAGACAAGAACGCCATGACTCAAATTAGTGCAAGAAGGCAAAAGAGAAGGAAAAGAATGTAGAAGAAAAAAAAAGGGAGGGGGCTCTCTGTAAAGAAGAATCCAATTTTATTGATTAAATAATGTTTAAGTACAAGAGAACGAAGAAAAGTCACCACAAAGAAAAAATACAAAATTAGAGGTTTCGGACCTCTAGGGCAGAAGTGAGGGGGCTCGGTGCCTTTGGGAGGTCGGGTAGCAGTGGCCGCAGCGGTCGAAGAGGTCCCGGCTGGAGGAGGACCGATAGCGGCTTCGGAAGGTCCAGCTTCATCGTCGGATGCCTCATCCAGGAAGTCGAGGTCCAGTTCGAGAAACTTTTCGGCCACCTTCTCTTGGTAGAGTTTGAAACCCTTGATGAAGGCATCCTGGCCGAACTGGACCTGCAGATCCTCCATCTCGGAGGAGGCCTTGAACTCCTCCACTGCTCGGGCCCTTGCCTCCGAGATCAGGGACGGGATCCATGCCTTTAGCTCGAAAACTTGCACCTTCAGTTTGGAGACCTCGACCTCTGCCTTCTCTCTCTCCTCCTCCAAAGTGGCCCTCAAGTTTGCCGAGGTCTGCCCCTCCTTCAGTAGCGGCTCTTGGAGACTTGCAACTTCAACAGTCTTCTCCTCAAGGTGGGTGGCCTCGGCTAGACGACCTTCCTTCGCCTGGGTGGCCTCCTTCCTAGCCTCGTTCATCGCCTCGATGTTGGTGATCAGCTGGTGTCCCACCTGCAAAAGTGGCCAGGGAATCAATAGAAAAGCCGAAAGGTAGGCAAAGTAAAGAGGCAGGAAGAAGGAGCGAATTGATCTACCTCAAAGAAGGACCCCAGAGAGTCCCAGACCCGCTGCTCAGGGTCGGCGTAGATGATCCTGTGGACGACCTCGGGCAGGATGCACCCATCGACCAATTCCTTTATTAAATCCCTATTATGGAAGAGATTTTCCCTCAGATCTTTCTCAGAGCCGCCTGCCCCCTCGACGGCAGCCTTGCGGCTGTGGCTCTTGCGGGCCAGAGTCTTCTTTCTCCTCCTCCTTTCACCCCTGGGTGCCCCCTCGGGATGAGCCCCTGGAGCGGGATCCACGGTCGGGGGGCTCCTTGAAGGGGCTCGGGGGACTTCAGGTTTGACGTCGGAAGGGACATCGACGGTGACGGCCACCTGAGCAGGCGTGGCCGAGCTTGTCCTCTCTGTCCTGGCTCTCTTCACCGACCCTGAAGTTGAGGCATCTTTTCTCTTGTGGGTCTTGAGACCCTAGGCTAACCTCCGAGCCATGCCTGCATCCATGTCTGCAATAAATGAAGATCAACATGGCTCAGAAATAGAATAAGAGAAAGGGGAAGTAGCAAAAAAAAAAAAAAATAATGGTACCGGCAGGGTTAAGAGGACTCAGGCTGATGTTGAACAAGAGTTGTTCCTTCAAAAGTTCAGAGAAGAGGGGGGCTTGATAGGCCTCGAGCTTTTTGGAGGCTTCGAGGTCATCCCTCTCCAGGCTAGAAGCCCGACGGACGGAGTCCCTCAGAGAGCCCCAAGGGGCTAATCCCAGCTCCAAGGTGGGGCATCGGACATAGAAGAACCTCTCCTTCCAGTTGTGGATAGAAGAGGGGGTGCCTTTTAGCAACCCCTTTCTACCAAACTGGGGAGAGAAGTACCACCAGTCCTTAGCCGAAGGGTGATGCTTGAAGGTGTAGAAATTCTTGAACAGAGAAAGGGTTGGCTGGACTTCGGCTAGGCGACAGAGGGAAAGAAACCCTATCAGAAATCTAAAGGAGTTTGGCACTACAGAAACTAAAGAAATATTCAAAAAGCAGAAGAGAGCGATGACAAAAGGCGAAAGCGAAAGTCGAAGTCCGACGTGGAAAGCCTCTTGATATAAACAGAAGCAGCCAGGGGGGGCGCTGGCTCGGCCAGTTGGCCCGGGAAGCTCCAGCTCGTACTCTGAAGGAATCCCGTACTGAATCTTAATCAGTGAGAGTTCCTCCAGAGTCAGAGAGCTGGGGATGGTGTCTGGTATAAAGATCGGATGAGGTTCGTCTACAGAATTGAGATTTTTGAAAGCTGGGATGGACAAACTCCTAGAACTACTAGAAGAAAAAGTGATGGAGGACATTATAGATCGAGCAAAAACCCTAAAAATCTCAAAAAAATTGAGAAAAATAAGGGACAGGGTAATTGCAGAAAACTGAACAGGTGGAATATACCAGAAGAAAAATGAAAGAAGAATAGCAAGAGAAAAAGTGAAGAGGGGAGTTCTGGCACTAACCTAGGTTGGCCCGAGAAGTGCAAAGATGTGGAGAGGGGGATCTACTCGAAGAGCACCTAAGGCCGAACGAGATGGAGCTCTCGGGGAAGAAGAAGGGCAAAAGTGAAATTCCTGAAAGGGGGGAGCGGGTTTAAATAGGCAACAAAGCTCGGTGCAGTAATGATTATGGATCTCTTTTGGTCGACCTGCACTCGCCACGTGTCCCACTCACCATGGTAGGTGGCTGAAAATGGCTGACAGCTGACAAAATCAGTATTGCATCATACTTAGGGCCACGCTCCAATAGAAATTTTGAAAAAATCTTTTCGGATCACCTTGATTTGAAAGGACTCCAGCACCAGCGTGCCAAACACCAAAATATCTGAAAATCACCGAGTGCAGAAGTCAAGGGAGGCAACTTCGACTGTGAGAATTTCTCTGTACTTCCTTCGTTCGGAATCCGAACTCGAAAGTAGGGGGACTGATGTTGGGTATAAAATACCCCCCGCCGAAGTTTGCAAAAAGTCGACCCTTCCAGGGCTTTACCGGCCTCCAACCTTGTGTGACGTCTTTCTGAACTCCCTCGACCATCCGGACTTCTCCGACAAGGAGCTTTTCCATTCATCTACTGGACTGCTCCAAAGGCTCTCTGGGCTTCACTATCAGTCAATCTTCTACAGTGATCAACGATTCTTCGAATCCCTTCCAGACTTCTTCCGACTACGGATGACCCTACTCCGAACTTCTCCTAAACTTCGTCAATATCCGAGCTTCTCTGACAACAAGATTTCTACAATAACCAGACTCCATCCAAGTTTCTATGACGGTCGGCTGCCTTTTAGATTCCACCCGAGCTCCTACGAGAACCAAACTTCTACAGCAAGCAGTCTACTCCGAACCCCTGCTGCAGGCGGTCTACTTCAAATATCTACTCCGAATCCCAGACGAGCTTCTACAACGGGACAGGCTCCACCGGCCAGGTCACTACTTCGAGCTTCCACGACAATCGATCTTCGATCGAGCTTTTACAATAAGCGACCTCCTTTCAGCCTTTTGCAAGAATCGAACTCCGTCCGAACTTCCATAGCAGATGGATTCCGGATGAGCTTCTACAATAGGTGGGCTCTAGCAGTGGGATTTCTACAACGATCGATTGCCTCTGATGTCTGTCGAACCTCCCCAGCCATCAACCTTTAATAGCGTCAGTCGGGCTTCAACAATGCCACAGGATCTCCAGACTCCTCCAGCAGATGAACCTCCCCAACATCATCCGAAGTTCACCGCCGGCCGACCCTTTGCCAGATTCTTCATGAAACAAAACTTTTCCAACAAAAAGTCTCCATCCGAGCTTCTACAGCAGATGGTTCTTGCCTGCAGCATCAGTGCTCTAGGCACCCAACAACTGTAGAACCGTCACAACCTCGAAAACATCCGAGTTTCTCCTGGATCGACGAGATAGAGAGCCATTCCGCTCCATCAGACATCCTAGCCGAGCTTCAGCTGACAGATCCAAACTCTCTGACAAGTCACGACAATGGTTGCTACCCTACCCCACACTCTGTAGTGGATTCCGCATGGCTCCACCACTCTCTGGTAAGTCGCGACAACAGACACCACTCCACTCTCTGTAACAAACTCCACGTGGCCCTGAACGGCCCCTGACGCCACTACTCTCTGTAACAAACTCCACGTGGCTCTGAATGGCCCACTGTCAGGCGGTTACAGATGTCGCTGTCAATCAGTTACGCTCTCCGTCTATAAAAAGGGACCCCCAGATACGTTCTTCTAAAAGCTCTAAACTCTATCTCAAAACTCTGCTAAAATTTTTCTCGAGCACTCCATTTCTATTGAAGCAGAGTACTAGCTTGAGCGTCGGAGGGTCTTGCCGGAGCACCCCCAACTCGGGTTTAGACTTCTCTTGTAGGTCCTGACGGCGGCCGCGGTCATCCCAACTCCAGCTTCTCCGACTTCGGCAGAATTCTGCACCAACAATGATGAAAATATTTACATTTGAAATAATCTTATTTTTGATAAAAAAATATTTTTCATCATAAATACTTAATTTATTTATGATAAAAATATTTTTATCATTAATATTTAAAAATTTAAAATTAAAATAAATGATGTATTATTTATGATGAAAATATTCATTGCAAATAATATATATTTATGATGAAAAAATTTTTCATCGCTGATACGCAACTATTTACGATGAAAAATTATTTTTATCATAAATATTTTATTATTTATAATTAATTTTATCTTTTATCATAAATATAATTAGTGATGATGAAAATATTTACGTCGTAAATAATTCCTTCGTAAAAATGCTCTTTTCTTGCATTGTGGGGTTTAGTGGCAATAGATTGGTGCGTCAGATAGAGGGGTAAAGAGAAAACAATTTTGAAGAGGACATGGTGAGGATGAGAGTGCAAAATACCTCAACTAATTTTGGTCGACATTCTTTCTGATGGGATGAATGACTAGCCCCACAAGTGGAACCTGGTTCTTCCCATCCTATCATAGTGGTAGATCAGCAGCAATTCGCTACCCCATTACAATGAATGCAAACTCTAATGATCGCTATCCAGAGCTTCCAATAGGCAATAATGAGGCAACAACAACAGCTTGAGGAGCAAGGTCCACATGCCACTCCATCTCGATACAGTCGACAACCTCAACCTACTCGATAGTCTCACCATCTAGATCCTTTAGCCTGGTGAACTCCCCCTCTCCGCCGATGCTTGAAGTAGGGGAAACGATGCTACAATCTCCATTCAGATCATCTGGTGAAGACTCAACCCTCAGATGTTCTCAATATCACAATGATCCTCGTTGATAGGATGACTATGATCGAAAATTCCAGAAGCTTGATCGACAACTTGCTGAGCTGTAGGAGGCAGCAGAAGCCAAGTAAATGGCCATGAATTCAACAACCATCCTCCAATTTTTAGAAGGATTATGGAAGAATCAATTCTATCTTGATTCAAAATATCGCAATTGGAGCCATATGATGGCTCCTCAGACCCACTCAATCACCTTGAGAACTATAAAGCTCTCATGATGATTCAGGGGGTGACCGATGCCCTTTTTTATCTTGCTTTCTCGATGACTCTCAAGAAGTCATCTCGGATCTCATACTCTAGTCTCCAATCAGGTACCGTTCACTCTTTCAAACAATTAGAAAAGAAATTTGTGGCATACTTCAACAGCATTAGAAAGTAGCCACGAAACTCAGATAGCCTCTTCTCGATTTAGCAACGAGAAGAAAAATCCTTGAAGGATTATGTGGCATGTTTCAACACCGCCATGCTGGAGATTCATAACCTTAATGAAGCTATGGCCATATCGGCCATGAAGCGGGGACTCTAAAACCTGGAAGGGGAGTGAATTAGGTTCTTTAAAAATTTCAAGCAAATCTAAAATATAAATAATTATGTGCTTCAATTTAAGCTATCTTATGTGATTGTGTGGTGTATGAAATATGTTGCAACAGAATTGATATAATGAAAGCAATATAAATCACTCTTAAAAGCTCTTTGAAGTCTGTGCACAACTTTTCTCCATTTCTAATGATATTCAATGATGCTCACTCAATTTGATATATTTCACTCTTAAATCCTCTTGGCTTATCCAAATGATTCTCTAGCTTTTAATAGATTTGAGAGTTGTTGGAGAATAAGTTTTAGCCATTGAAAGAGCTGAACTCACTGTTAGAGATAAAAACTAGCCATTATTATAGTCTCTATATCACAAGTCGATTCACAGTCTTCATGAGTCGACTTGAGGTGCCTAGGAGTTGACATGCAAAATCCATGAGTTGGCTCTTATAAGGATCTTGAAAATATAATTTTTTATCTTGACTAAGAAAGTCAGCTCTTGCTTCACATGAGTCGACTTGCCATCCATGCCAGTGCATTCTAACATGCCAGAGTTCACTCTTCATCATCAAGAGTCGGCTCCTCTTGGCCAAACTTGCAAAATCTTGATCTTTGAAGTATTTTAGCTTGGCAACATTAGAAAATTCTTTTAAGGATAATTTCTTCATTATGACCACTTAGAAAATCCTACATCCATCCTTCAAACCATAATTACTCAATATTTTGTAATCATTAAAATCAATCATAGGATCAATAATCTTTCTGTTTTTGATGATGATAAAATTTTGAATATATGCATAATAAAATATAATATATTTTAATTAATTTACTAATATTAATATGAATCATGAAGTGAATAAGTAAGTACTTATAAATATATACTTCATGAATGTTTCAATTTTGATACCAAAAATTTAATATATGATTCAATATTTACTCATTTCATAAGATCATTTTAAGCAAGCAAATGAGTATCTCAAATATTTCAAGCATATGATCATCTTAAGCATTTCAAGTATGTATTCAATATACACCATCTCTCTCTTTTTGACAGCATCAAAATACTCAAGGGAAAGATTTAGATAATATCATCAAAATCAACTCAAATTCAAGTGCATATACATTCAATTTCAAAAATTGATTTGAGTTCACACCTTTTCAAATTTAACTTGGATTCAACTTTTAAATTCAGATTTTTTAGCTTCTGCTCTTTTAAAACTTCTTCCTTTTTGAAAGTTTACAGTAAATTTAATATAGATTCAAAAATATTTTTTCTCTTTGAATAATATAAAGTTAAAAACATACCTCTTCCTTTTTGAATAAAATTGATACATTAAATAAATTTTTAAATTTAATTACAAAATTACTTTGAACTCCAAACATTCAAGAAGGATAGAGCTTTTCAAAACAAAGGATTCATTCAAAATAAGACATAAGATATATTTAGTTTTTCAAGAAGTCATTTCTTCCTTTTCTTAAGTAGTATCAATCAATTTGATGTATAAAGATATCAATCTTTAGAAATTATCTCAAAGGTATAATAGCTATACAAAACAAATTTGAGATAAAGCAATCTTTTCTTTTTATTATGACAAAAGACAAACAATAGAGTATAAGGCAATAATAATATGTTTGACACCAGTTGTAAAAATTGTGATACCAATTATGAAAGTTTTTAATAGAAAAAAATGAATCAATTAAATTCATATCAAAATGATCAATCACTTTGAATTGATACCAATGATTATTAAAAATAAATCATAAAGAGATATTTTATTTTTCAATAAAAGCATCTCTTCTTTTTCTTAAAAAATATTACTCAATTAACTTCAAAAAAGATATGAAATTTTTGAATTTATCTCAAATGAATTAAGTTCAAAAAAGATTTCTTGAATTTATCTCAAATGATATTACATTAAGACTATAGTTATACAGAATCAGATTTGTGACAAAGCATTCTTCTTTTTGCCAAAAGATAGAGCAATGGGATGCAAGGCAAATAGTAAACAATTTGATGCTACTTGTGAAATTTTTTTCTAAAAAAAATAATTTTCTTGATACTAATTATTTTGAAATTCAAAACAAATAATATCTTCCTTCAAAATTTTCTTAATACCAATTAATGATACTACTTGAACATTTAAGAAGAGTAGTTTTAAATCCATTTCTTGAAAATAATTAACAACTTGAAAAATATAGCTTGATACCAATTTCAAAAGATTCAAGATGAATATTTTTTAGATTTATTTCTTGAAAATAATCAATTGAAGCAAAATAATAAAAATGATGACTAGATTAAAGCTTGCAAAGTATGAATAAATTTTTCAAAATGAATCAAATGAACAAAATCACATGAATGCTCAAATATATCAAGATAAGCAAAATATATATGCTCATCAATGATGTTTCTTTTAAGATTAATAATAATCTTTTTTAATTATGTTCAAGAAAGATTTCTTGAAAATCCAAAGAAGCAAGAATAATAGAAGTGGAGAAAACATATAAAGTATGAATATTTCTCGTTTGATGTTCAAAAATGATTCCTCTAAAATAAATCAAATGCGCATAATAACAAGAATGCTCAGACAAATTTATATGGCTAAGTCAAGACAAGCAAAGTGTAAAAGCTTATCAATAAATTCTCTATTAAGTTCAAAAGTATTTTCTCTTATAATATTCAAATAATATTTTCCCTCCCTATTTTTGATAATAAATATCAATAAATTTATTTTTCTTAATTCTCCCCCTTTTCATCTAAATCATGCATATTCAATCAATTTTAAAGAAATAAGCTGTGTGAGAACATATTTTTCTCCCCCTATTTTCAATAATAAATGCCAAAAAATCTATTTTTCTTAATTCTCCATTTTTTTCAAAACATACATATTCATTCAATTTCATCAAGCTTTCATTTCTCCCCTTTTGTTTTACAAATAAAGCATAATTTCAATCAAATAGATAAGCACAAATGTAAGCATCAAATATACTAAATTTTCAAAAAGGATCAAATTTTTATTGATTGCCAAAATGTGATTATAAAAGTGATATTAACATGAAAATACATAAAATATATGAGAACTAATTCTTATATTGATGAGAGAAATGGATTGCTAAAATTACTAAAACTCTATAAAAAAAATCCTAGCATCTTGAGTAAGTATATGTTTACTCTAGATTTGATTTTGATGAATAATAAAATCTTTAAGTATATTTGGTGCTAATGAATTTCTTTGACTATTTAAGAGAAGTTTCAGGAAGCTAGGACCCTATCTCAATGAAGCTCAATGATTTTGAATGGAAGATTCAAAGGAGTTAAAGAGGTCAAGCCAAATATTTTTCAAAAAAATAGAGCTTTAAGCTGACTCCAGAGGATGATGAGTCAACTCTGGCATGCATTCAGCATTTGGCACGCACCTTAAGTCGACTTAGACACAAGATGAGTCGACTTAAGCACACAAACTAGCACCAACACAAAAAAAATAGAGAAGCTATTTTTGACCTTGCTGCTCGAGCCAACTTAAGAAAATCTTGAGGTGACTCATGAGGACCTTAAGTCAACTCAAGAATCTGATGAGTCGACTCATCAGCTCCTGAAAGTTCTCATGGCTACTTTTCAAAACACTGCAGAATTGATTTACAGAGCTTCAAATAGCTATTTCTCATGCTCCAATGGGTACAAAACCACTTTTAGTAATGCTAACCTAGACTAGAGGGTATCCAAGTCATTATTAAAATAAGAAAATTCAAGAAAATAAAGAGATAGAGGAAAAAAAATTTCAAATACATTCAAAAATTCTGTTTAACTCTTCAAGTGAGCTTTAAAAGGTTTTTACTCCATTCCAACTACCCAACCTACTGTGCAATTAAGTCATTGTCAAGTGAAAAAAAGTATTCATTACAAAGGCCCTCCAACCTCTCATCTTGTGTATCAAAGTCTCACATTCACTTATTAAAGGAGTTTGTGTTTATATTTAAATTTTTGCACTTACAAATTTATATTTCAAGTTTCAATAGAGTTTAAAACTTAGGGGATAGGCTCATCCAAGTGTTGAATTAGATTTGTACAAGCCTAGGAGTGGCTTGGAGATAAGTTTTGGTTGGTGAGCCCGTAAAATCAACTAGGTTTAGATTATAATCCTGAAAAATAATTTTACTGTAATCGATTGATTATAATGGAATTCTCAAGAAGGTTGCTTGGGGAGTGGACGTAGTTGTTGGGGATTAATATCGAACCACTATAAATCTTTTTATTTGTATATGTGATCTTACTCTTGAGTTATTTAGTTTCAGTATTTATATTTTTATATATCAATACATTACATACACTTTCCACACATGCTCAAGTTCAGCACATTCATATTTTAATTAGTAAAAGTTTTTGAAAAACTTAATTCACCCCCACTCTTGAGTTATATCTTTAGGCACTAAGTGTTATTAGAGCAAATTTTTTTTTTTCATTTGTATATCTTGTGATTTAGAGAAAAAGATCAAGATGACAACCCAATTGAATATTTTTCTAGTGGAAGGACAGTCCACTAACCGATCTCCTTTATTTAATGGTTCAAATTACATATATTGGAAAGCATGCATGTGCATATTCATTCAAGTACTTGATCATAATTTATAGAGTGTTATAATCAATGGACCACACACACCGATAATCTTCATTGATGGCAATGCTGTCCCAAAATCCAAAAGAGATTGGAATGATAATGATAAGAAAATAGCTCAATTGAATGCTAAAATGATGAACATGCTTTATTGTTCACTTATTGCAAATGAATTCAATTAGATTTTCACTTATATTTTAGCCAAAAAAATATGGGATAGACTTGAGGTCACCCATGAGGGTACCAATTAAGTAAAGAAATCTAAAATAAATATATTGGTGCATAAGTATGAACTTATCAAAAAGAAATCAACTGAAAGTATTATTGAAATATTTACATGATTTACTGATATTGTAAAAAGGCTTAAGAGCTTGGGAAAATCATATACTAATAATGAACTTGTAAGAAAAATTCTTAGGTCTCTTCCTCAAACTTAGAAGGAAAGGTGATGGCCATACAAGAAGCAAAGGATCTCCATACCTTGCCCCTTGAAGAACTTCTTGGTTCTTTCATGACACATGAGATAATCATGAAGCAAAACATGGAAGATGAAGCCAAGAAGAAAAAGACCATAGCACTCAAGTCTTTAGCCAAAGAAGAAGATGAAGATAGTGAAGACTTCAAAGAAGGTGATGATGATGAAGAGTTGGCCTTCATAATCAAAAAATTCAGATGATTCATAAAGAAAAGGAGGCTAAACTTCAAGAGAAGATCCTTCTCCAAGTGTGAGGCTAGCAAAGATCGAGAGAAAGACAAAGACAAGAAGCTCTCTATATGCTTTGAGTGTAACAAACCAAGTCATTTCAAGATTGACTATCCTCTACTAAAGAAGTCCTCCAAGAAAGTGAAGAAAAAGGCAATGATGGCCACTTGGAGTGATAGTGAAGATTCAAGTTCAGATGAGGAGGCATAGAGATGATTAACCTTTGCCTTATGGCTCAAGAGGATGAGATAACACTTGATACTCAAACAAAATTTATATTTGAAGAATTTTAAGAAGCCTTTTATGATTTGATTGATGAACTTAGAAAGCTTACTTTGAAAAATAAAAATCTTAAGTCATCAAATCAAACTTTGATCAAGGAAAAAGAGAAGATTTTGAAAGAAAAAGAATCTATGTCTGCAGAAAATCAGAACCTAAAAAAAAAAATTCAAAAATATAAACCTATGGTTAATAAGTTTGCCTTAAGTTCTGAAAAACTGCAAATGATACTTAACAACCAAAAGATTATTTTTGACAAAGCAGGAATTGAACTTAAAACTCAAAAGAAGTAGAACTTTTTGAAGAATCTTTTTACAAAAGGTTCATCATCAATCTCTCAAAACATAATCTATTTTTGCTGTGGTAAAACTGGACACAAATCATATATCTGTAATTTCAAAAAAATTAAAAATGATCAAAATATTAAAAAAATATGGGTTCTTAAAAGAACCATGGTTACTAATCCTAAAGAACCCAAGATAACTTAGATACCTAAAACCACTACTTGATTTATGATTGTAGGTGTGTCTTGTAGCAAATGAAAAGAAAGAAAAATAATATCTCGATAGTGGCTGCTCAAGACATGTGACGGTGATAGGTACTTTATCGTTCTTGAATCTAAGGAAGGAGTGGTAACCTTTGGTGACAATGGCAAAGAAAACTTCATTGGAAGTGATAAAATATATATCACTCTTTCCACTTCTACAGAAAATATACTTTTAGTAGATGGTTTAAAGCATAATTTATTGAGCATAAGTCAACTTTGTGACAAGAATTTGAAGTAGTTTTTGTATCACTCGTGTGCATAGTAACTTATCCCATTGATAATAGTGTAGTTCTCATTGGAAATAGGTAAGGGAATGTCTATATAGTTGATTTTGGATGATCATTCCATCAAGAATGATCAATGTCTAGTTGTAATGAATACTAAAATCAATGAGAATAGTTGATTATGACATCATAGATTAGGATATGCTAGCATAAATTTAATTTCAAAACTAATTAAAAGAGATCTTGTGAAAAGTTTACCAAAACTTGACTTCGAGAAAAATAAAATTTGTGACGTGATGTCCCTAAAACTAACCCACAAGTATATAGATTGTAAATCGTAGTAAAGGGCAAATAGAGTATCATTTCCATGAGAAAGAGGTTCAAGTATGAAGATTCTAATCTTGTATATTATCTAGACAAGCCAAGTTCAATTGATTAAATCTAAAATTTGATTAAATTAACTGAATAATGTTTGTAACACCTAAGCCCAAATTAAATGTAAAGTTTCCATGATTCAAGTTAAAGATAAATGATAGACACCTAGAACTTAGATTTCGTCACTTGATTTCTTGTGATCATTTTAAACAAGATTGATTGGATTCATTCTTGCTAGTAGTAATGACTAGACTCCCTCTTTTGTATGTGATGATCTCTTTCAAGACTCACTTATACTCGTATTAACCCTAAGCCTACTTTCATGATCTTTAGTTGTAATATGAGTTCATTAAGTTCTATGGATGTCTTCAAACAAAAGTCACAATGGGATATCCTTATTTCTAAATAACAATGCCAAGGTTTGATGTTTTTACCTATTAATGTTACGCTTCTTCTTTCGATCCATTATGTAACATCTTAAACATGCAATTAGTGGCTAGTTAATCACACAAAATAAATCCACAATCATCAAATTACACCAACAAGAATATCTAATCAAATGATTACATAAAAATCAAGGACTACATCTAAGTTCTAGAGCAAAAGTTTAGCCACTCATTAACAGAAACTCACACATGGTGTTCATTAAATAAAATAGAAAAATATTCATCCTTAACCAACAAAAAATCAATGAACTAAAGCATAGAGGATGAAAAGAGAAAGAAAACTATCGTAATGGAGAAGGTGTGCAGACCTGATCGTGGCTCCTCTCCTCTTGGATATTAGCTCTGAACTTCCGATCTTCAATCACAAGCCTTCTTCCCTCCTCTTCGATGCTCCAATTCTCTCTTCTCTCCTCTTTGATGCTCCAATTCTCTCTTCTCTCACCTTCAAGTTCTCAGATTTTTTTTCTACTTCCTCCTCCCCTTCCTCGCCAGCCTTTTTTCCTTTTCTTATTGTCCACCCAGAATTCTCTATCCTCCTTCCATTCTAGCTAGTTCTTCCTTAAATTTCCAATCTTTCCTTCCTAAAAATTCTTAACCTTCTTTTTTACCAAATCCCTTAAACCACGGCTTTTCAAATTTTGAAAACACTTGGCCCAAACCGTGTCAGAAAATCAAGGCCGAAACAGGCTCGGTCG
Source organism: Elaeis guineensis (assembly GCF_000442705.2). Taxonomy (NCBI): domain Eukaryota; kingdom Viridiplantae; phylum Streptophyta; class Magnoliopsida; order Arecales; family Arecaceae; genus Elaeis; species Elaeis guineensis. The sequence continues at coordinate 77,675,165 of NC_025993.2, read as the reverse complement.
CAGAAGGAATCAACTCATGTTGATGTCGAGTTGACTCATCTGATATCGAGTCGACTCATCTGATATCAAGTCGGCTCATGATGGAATCGAGTTAGCTCGACAGCGTGCTACTACAAAATCTTGAAATGCAGAACCAAGTCGGCTCATGTTGAAATGGAGTCGACTCGTCTGAAACTTTTTTGCTGAAATTGTTTTGTTGATCCTTCTTTTCATGAATTTCTCCATTATTCCAACTCAAATTTATTCCTTCTTTATTTTTTGCCCATATTCAATCCAAGTAAACACCTTAATACATACAAAATATAAAGAAGATAACAAATTAAGTAAATGCAAAATAAAAATCCAAAAAACTAAATAAAGTCAATAATAAATATAGAACTCAACCTAAAACTAAGTACTTATGACCACAAAATATAATTATTTCCCAATCAAATAACCTCAAACTTGAATAATTGCTTGTCCTCAAGCAATAGAAAAACCATTCAAAACAAAAGACAACAATCCAAACTAAAATCAAGATATCATCATACTCAAAGCACCCATTATGCAAGCATCCAATCTTCAACAAAGAAAGAAAAACTAATCATACTCACATTCTTTAACTCCATTTTTTGTATGCAATTCCAAACCCAATCATGCTTATCATGCAACTAATACAATTGAATTATGTATCAACTCAACTTGCAATCACCCCTTCTCACTACTACAAACAAGGTAGCACACTAGGGATTCCTTTTATTTTTTTTAGAGCAAAACTTATTCTTTTGTCTTTAAGCTATCACTTGTTTTATTGACATGAATACAAACATTTGTGATGAATGCACCTGATTACTCAACAAGTCACATATTGAATTTTCTATAGGTGCTAATGCATATGGATTTCAAAAATTTTTCAAATCCAAAATATAATAAAAAAATTAGATTAAAATATTTTTAATCTAAATATGCATTTATCATATGAAAGTACCTATAGATCTAGTTCACATATAGAAATTAACATAACTTAATTTTAGGATGAATGAAAAAAGTCTATAATCAATTCATATATCTGAATCACTTTTCCTTTACCTCAAACCTATAACTAAGATTGAATTCAATTCAATCTCTGAATTTGAGGTTAAGCAGGTTCTGTATCAGCAGCACAAGCATCCTGCCTCTATAGATATCCATAGAGCAAATCTGAATTATTTTCTCTTGAATCCTGCTTGCTTGAATCGAAGGCCTAAATAGGCTTGAACCAAACATGGATAGAGATCAACCCTTGAATCCTTTTGATCTTTCTTTCTTGATTCTTAAAAAAATTAAAAATCTTTCTTGATCCCTCAACTATTCAAGAAAAATAACAAACAAGAAGTGATCATAACTAACTCTCAACAACTTGAGAGAAAGAAGATGAAATCACCAATAATCTTAGCGCCAACTTTTGACACCAAGGAAGTGATGCTACCCACCTCTCTTCTAGCTCTAAGAGGGATGCCTAGAGAGAGAGAGGGCTTGGGCTAGAGAGAGGAAGAGGAGGGGAGGCATTGGGTACAATAAAGCTGGTGGCAAAGGATAGGAGAATATGAGATTATGAAAAGAGGTAGGGCTAGGGTCCTTTAAATAGACAATATTAGGATGTCCTAATCAAATTTAGATCCCTCCTCCTAATCATATTAGAAGTCCTAGCCTTTAAAATACTTGGACCAAGTAAATGGGGCACCACCTATTATTGACCCACACCCACACCTAGTGCTAGGCATTCCATCTTATGGGACTCAATTAAAAGTTCTCAAATTAGCCCATATGGTTTCATAAATTCACTTCATGGGTTTTTGATCAAATCAAGATAAATAAAATCAAGAAACTCTTTCTTGATTTAATTTAAGCTATAAATTAAGTATCCAACCATTAGAGGCCATTGAATCAAATTCAATTAGATTCAAATCAAGTGTGAAAATTGGCTAAAGCTTATTATATAAGCAAACCATTACAAGAAGAATTGGGTTCATCTAGGTGCTAGCAAGGTTAACATGAACCCAATAGGATTTTTCTAAATCCATATAAATTAATACATCATAAGCCCAATTATAACTATTCCAGGTCTTCTTTCTTTATGTGTGACTCCATAGATTCAATTCTGTCTGGTAGTGAGACATACCATGATCTCTATCATAGGTATCACTGAAATTCATCTAGGTGCTAGTAAGGTTAACATGAACCCAATAGGATTTTTCTAAATCCATATAAATTGATACTTCATAAGCCCAATTATAACTAATCCAGATCTTCTTCCTTTATGTGTGACCCCATATGTTCAATTCTATCTGTTAGTGAGACATACCATGATCTCTATCATAGGTATCACTAAAATCTCTTTTAGTGGGTCAGAATAATTTCACTCTAACTCAACAAAGATTATTGATAAAAAATGATCTTATTGAGCTCTCACAATCCATCAGCGATATCTAGCAATATGTAGTGGCAATCCAGCAGAATCAAAATAAAATTTTTAGGTATAGTTAATATATGATACAGTCCCTCTATCATGAGTCCTGACTAGATGGCAGATCATGGATAAATCATCAAACCTCATCATCAGTCATATGATAGATCCGATCAGCTCAAGTTTAATAATAATTTTAAATAATTTTTTTTTCATTAATCACTCTGCTATGGCCATGACTTGTGGACTCAGTTTCTCAAATCTCATAGGACTACTCCTCTCTATCAAGGTCGATAGATCCCATCTAGATGCACACTTTGCTCCCATAGCTCAACCAACTGAAGTCAATATCCATAATAAAAATTTATAATTAAGTCAATACTTATGTGTAGTCAAACTATAACATCTTACTATGAGTAACTGTGACACCATAGGTCAAAGGACCAGTCACACAATTATAGTATCGAGATGATCACTGATGATTGGATAGAAATCCATGTGATCTCTGTTGGGTTTCGATCATGCAGTGAAAAGTGATTTTTAAAATTTTAAAATCATATTAATCAATAGCTTTATCATATAAAACTATCAAGCCGAAATTCAAACCCAAGAATCACCTTACCGATATCGATAAAATAAAAACAAGCATGCAAGAGGGACAGAATTTTATACTTTCACCAAAATAAAAAAGTGGCACATTGGTGTTCTCCATAAGACCCCAAGATAAAAGTTCTCCAATGGTGATCCACATGAAAGTTGGCCAAGATTCTTTCCAACCGGTGCGCTGCTGCAGCCATGTCTTCTGAAGGACACTACTGGCTTCGAACTTGCGGTATGATCGCGTCAAAGCCCAATTGCTTCCGATCTTACAAGTAAAATGACATCAAGAAGATACTTTTTGGATATATTACAATCTAAAATTTGATTTTTGGCTCCAACACATAGAAAAATCAAACCCTAGGGCATACTAGCAACCCTTGCCAAAAATCTCACCACCCTTCGTGCAAATTTTGCCACTCAATTTTCCCTTACCTTTTTCTTAAATTTTTTTCAAAATTTTTCTTATGATTTCTACATTCTTCCTCTCTAGTTTCAACCCAAAATCATAGCACCCAACCATCTGAGATGTCCCATATAAATAAGGGACCAAGGGACGTGTCATGAGATGAAGGGGTGCCAACCTTTGGCACTCCAACTTCTCACATGGTGAATAAATTTATCATGTGGAATTTTTGGTGCATCAGATACTTGTAGCAGAAGGACTCTTCCTCTTCTACATGACATAAAAATTTTACTTAATTTTGGCATTAAATCATAAGAGTTCTAGTTTATCTTTTAAGACAACGTGTTTAATTAAGAGCCTTCATGAAGAAGGACTCTTCAACTTCACACACTGAAAAGAGTTGGGCGGAATTTAATTTTTGGTGTGGCTTCTAATGGGCATAGAGGAGTCCTTCTCTACTTGAAACTAGTTCAAGTTGGATAACGATCCAATTAAATTTACCTAATCTCATTAGGTTAAAGACAACTGGTCTAGGTTAGCTCAAACACTTTGATCTAAACCAATTTAGGAATTTGAGTTATACAATGTGCTAGCATATCTAATTAACCTATAAAATTTATATTAAACTCTAATTAGATCAGACCAAAGCTAAATCTTAAAGTGTGTGATCCTTTGAGTTCCAAATCTAGCTAGCAGTGGACCAAGACTTTTGATGTAACCTTAATCCGATGAGATTAGGTCACCTGAAGAGTCCCAATCAACTTGGACTCTTTCAAATTGATTTCAGAATTAAACTCTTTTAATTTTAATAAATCCACAAGTCATGATTGATATTCAACAATGTATCATGACTATTCAAAAGATTTAAAATTTTGATAAAAAATTATCAAAATACCATTCAGTGGTAAGTTCCTATATAATTCAATCCTTCAGTCAAACAACATCTCAGATGAGCTATGGGCATGAAAATATATCAAACCCAATCACTTATCTTTATGTATCTCGATCTGAAAGTGATGATTCAGTTGATGATATATTAAAATTTTTTTTCTAATTATCATCCTGCTTTGGCCAAAGACTTTCGAATCAACAGCCTATGAGATCACATAGGATGTTCACTCCCCTTAATAAGAGTGATTGATCCCTTATTGATCACTTACAACCTCCATGCACTCTTCACCATATCCAGAACACCCCATATAAGGATCAAAGAACTAAGTTAGAAAGTAGATCAAAATATGGATCTAAGTACACAAGGTACCATGGTGATCTCAGATCTATGATCACTTACACAACTCCCACTAGAAAATCATTAGTTGACATGTAAATAAGACTCCATCTGATATTCTCTCATAGGTCAATTCAGTGAACTCATTCTCTAATGAGCACCCATATCTTTGTATTAGTGTCACCACATAAGTGGTTGTGAGATCAACCACCCTCATTTCTGAGCATACATAGGACATACCAGTCTTACCGATATTATTGATCTCTGACTCAATGTACCAACGACTAAGAATATTTTAGGTTAGGATTATTAAGAATTTAGGTCTCACTGACATGATCTCATCACGGCCTTAAAATCATTGTCTGGACATATGGGGTTCATTATAATCTTAAAATTAATAAGATATAGCATATAATGAATCAAAAATATCTATTTTATTAATAATATAAATATTAATTACATGAGTTTGAAAGATAAATTACAATAAACACCCTATTGCATCCCATATGCGATTGGCTTATAGAGCATTATTCTTTCAATCTCCCATTTGAACTAAAGCCAATCACCCCTATACTTGATACCCATGCTATCAAGGTGGCGGTCAAACTACTGCATTGACAAGGCCTTAGTGAATAGGTCTGCTATATTGTTCTTGATGTCAACTCGCTCCATGATCATATCGCATCTTTCGACTATCTTCCGAATGAGGTGAAACCATCTTAGGATGTGCTTGGATTTATGAGGAGACCTTGGTTCTTTGGCTTGAGCAACTATCCCAGTATTATCACAATAAAGGGGCACTGGTTGTTCAATCCGTGGAACCACACCCAACTCAAAGATGAATTTCTTCATCCAGATAGCTTCCTTAGTAGCCTCACTTGCAGAATATACTCAGTCTCAGTGATCGAGTCAGCAACAGTTTGCTATTTGGAAGTTTTCCAACTTGCTGCACCACCATACAAGGTGAATATATATCCAAATATAGATTTTCTATCATCCGGATCAGATTAAAAACTAGAATCAGTATAACCTTCTAGTTTTAAATCAGATCCACCATATATTAGAAAAATATTCCTAGTCCTTCTCAAGTACTTGAGTATGTTTTTCATAATTTTTCAATGATCCTCTCCGGGATCAGTCTGAAATCTGCTTACAATGCCCAAGGCATAAGCCACATCAGGCCTGGTACATAACATAGCATACATAATCGATTCTATAGCTGAAGTATAAGGAATAAAACTCATTCTATTTCTCTCTTCAGGTGTCTTAGGAGACATCTTCTTAGAGAGTTGTATGCCATGACCTATAGGCAAGTAACCTCTTTTACTTTCCTCCATATTGAACCTCTTCAACATAAGGTCAATGTACCTAGACTGGGATAAGTCTAGCATCCTTTTCGATCTATCTCTATAGATCTTTATACCAAGTATATAGGACACTTCACCTAAGTCTTTCATGAAAAATTTTTGTAATAGTCAAATCTTAACCGATTGCAACATCGGGATATCATTCCCAATGAGTAGTATATCGTCCACATATAGGATCAAGAAGATAATAGCACTCTCACTAGTCTTCTTGTATACACAAGATTTATCCATATTTTTTGATGAAGCCAAATAATTTGACTGTCTTATCAAAATGGATGTTCCAACTCCTCGATGCTTGCTTTAATCCATATATGGATCTATTCAGCTTGCATACCTGATTTGCTCTCTCACTTGAGATAAATCCCTCTGGCTGAGTCATATAGACTTTTTCCTCAAGATTTTCATTGAGAAAGACAGTCGTGACATCCATCTATCAGATCTCATAATCATGGTATATTATAATAGCAAGCATTATCCAAATAGACTTGGGCATGGCAACCAACGAAGAGGTTTCTTCATAAACAATACCTTATTTTTGTCTGAAACCTTTAGCCACCAGTCTGGCCTTATAGGTTTCTAACTGGCCATCCACTCCAATCTTCTTTTTGAAGACCCATTTGCAACCTATTGGGGTCATATCCTCAGATGCATTAACCAAAGTCCATACTTAGTTGACATACATGGAGTCCATTTCGAATTTCATGATATTGAGCCACTTGTTAGAGTCACTACTCATGACAGCTTCTGAATAGGTCGTGGGATTATCATTCTCAATGATGTGAGATGTGTTGTCATTCTCAATGACAAACTCATACCTGAGTGGTACATTACACACTCTATTCGACCTTCGGAGAAGAGGTGTGTGTAGTGGCTGTGCCTCAACAAAGAGCACATCTGGTTGAGAACTATTTAGTAAATCCTGGATGGATTGTAGGTTTTGAACTTTCTCAAGTTCGACAGACCTCCCACTGCCTCCTTCTTGGATAAACTCTTTCTCTAGAAAAACGGCATGCCTACCAACAAACACCTTTTGTTGAGTAGGGTTATAGAAGTAGTATCCTATACTCTCTTTAAGATAACCTACAAATCTGTGTTTTTCTGATCTAGCATCCAGCTTATGTCTATCAACATTTTCACATAAGCCGGCCAACCCAAAATCTTAAGATGCTTAAGATTGGATCTTTTTCCTTTCCATATTTCATATGGAGTGCTAGAAACAGATTTCGTAGGCACTTTATTTAAGATATACACTGCAGTCTTGAGGGCGTATCCCTAAAAGGATATCGAAGGATCCATGAAACATATCATGGACCACACCATATCTAATAAGATGCAATTCCTTCTCTCTATAATTCTATTTAATTATGGAGTATAAGGAGGTGTTCATTGAGAGAGTATTTTATTTAATTTTAAATAATCAAGAAACTCACTAGACAAGTATTCTCCTCTTCGATCAGATCGAAGAGCTTTAATACTTTTACTAGTTTGTTTCTCAACCATTCTTTGATACTCTTTAAATTTGTCAAAGGCTTTGGATTTGTATTTCATTAAATACACATATCCAAACCTAAACCTATCATTAGTAAATGTGATAAAGTAAAAGTACCTCCTCTGGCTTGAGTCGATATCGGACCACATACATCAGTATGTACAAGGTCCAATATGTCACTCACCTTTTCTCCATATCCAGTAAATGGAGTTTTGGTCATTTTTTATATGAGGCAAGATTCACAAGTTTCATATGATTCATAATCATAAAGATCAAAGAAATTATCTTGGTATACTTGTTAATCCTTGACTCATTTATATGGCCAAGTCGATAGTGCCAGAGGTATGTGACATTCACATCCTCTCTCTTTCTTTTCTTCATATTATCAATATGAAATACGTTATCATTAAGTGAAAGAAACAAAAAATTATTATCAATAAAAGCACTTCCGTAATACTCGTTAGAAAAGTAAATAGAACAACCATTATTCTTTATATTTATTTCAAAATTTTGTTCTAATAATAATGGTACTGAAATAATATTTCTAACAATATTAGAAAAATAATAATAGGTCTTTAGTTTCAAAACTTTGTCTGAAGGTAACTTCAAAATCTTGGTTCCTACGGCTTCGACCTGAATGGATACTCTACTAGTATCGAACAGCTCGAAGTCACCTTTATTTAAACTTTTTATTTTCTATAGATCCTGTAATGATTTGCAAAGGTGTGAACCACAGAAGGTATCCAATACCCAAGAATCTGACATTGAAGTACTTAATGATAAATTAATTTGTATCATATACAAATCTTTAGCAATGTTTGCTGATTTCACAGTTGCAAGGTAATCTTTGTAAATTCTCTTCCAGTAGCCCCCTTGCCATAGTGATAACAAGTACCTTTGGTAGAGACCTCTTCGCCTTCTTCTTGGAGATGCCAACCTTAGGGTTCATCTTTTTCTTAGAACCCTTATTTGCCTTCTTCTTGTCGATCTTATCAACAAGAAGAACTGGAGCTTTTTCATCCTTGAAATGACTCTCTACTATTTTCAGCATGTTCAGCAGTTTTAACAGGCAGATGTTCAATTTGTTCATGTAATAATTTATAATAAACTGAGAAAAAGAGTCAGGGAGAGACTGCAGGATCAAATCTTGGCTCAGTTCACCATTTATGGCAAAGCTCAACTGTCCCAGATGAGTGATCAAATCAATCATCTTTAGGACATACGTTTGCACGGAGGTGCCTTTAGTCATGCAGGTGTAGAATAACTGCTTTGATATCTCATATTGAGTAGTTCGACTTTGTTCCATATATAACTCCTTAAGATTAAGGAGAATAAAGGGAACATCCATGTCCTCATGCTGCGTCTAAAACTCGTTGCTCATAGAGGCAAGCATGATGCATTTGACAGTCACACTATCATCTTTTCACATCTTATATGTGATCTTTTTCTCCTCGGAAGCATCTTCCCCAAGAGAATTTGGTGCAAGTGTATCCAAAATATAGGAGACCTTTTTTTGAATGAGAGTAATTCTCAGGTTTCTTAACCAGTCGACATAGTTAGGTCCAATCAACTTATTTGCATCTAGGATACCTCTAAGTGAAAGTGAGGATGTTATGTATGTAGTTAATCTACAATAATAAGAATATAACATAAGCAGACAACTCATGATGACATGCACAACTAGACTAGGACTTTTATCTAATTGTGTCTCTCACTATTTTATCGAACTTCATACCCCTTAAATATGAAAATCGAAAAATATACTAATGTCTCTTAATGGGGTTGAGATCTCTATTTGTCACAAACACCTTGTGGATAGCATAATAAGTATTCATGAGTTCAAGAGTAGGTAACTCCTTACTAATTGTACCTCTATAATTCTCAACATCTTTCTTTCTGGCCTCTAGATCACATATAGTCTTGTGGATAGCACAACAAACTATAGTGTTCTAGTTAAGTTGACCCTTCAATCCTATATGGTTATACCCAAACAATGCTATCCTTATGGATAGCACAACAAAGCAACACTATTCAAATATGCCATAAGCATCAATATGCACTTGATCAACATCATGTCAATTTCTATAGTAAGCCTTGTGGATAGTACAACAAGCTCATTAAGATTTTTACACACTCTATCGATCAAGTTTGAAGGAAGACTCTTGTAATGTCTACATCACTAATTAATCTAAGTCAGAAATTCAACAAGACCAAATTGGCCAGGTAAGTAGGTGGGAGGCTCTCCATAGCTTTTCTTAGACACCAATAGAGTTGGCCAGGCCAGCATACGGACCTAATTATAAAATCACCTTTCATACTTTTCTCGACACCAATTGATCTCAAAAAATTAATTTTTGATTTAAAAGTGAATCCTGACATTACTACTTAATATAATTTTTAAGAGAGACTTTGAACTGATCTCGACACATCCTAACTATGACAACAAAAAATGTACACTATAAATTATGTAATTTGACATGCTTCTACTAATCATAATGGCAATCAAATTATCATGTCAAAAATAAAACAAGGGAGCAATGGAAGTCTTAACAAATGACATGCATATTCAAGTAATATAGCAAACCCTAATCATATTAGGCATGCATAACACCCTTAACTATGCATCAATTTAAGCATCAACTTACCATGATAATAAAAATTTTAAATTATCATAAATTCATAATTTTAATAATTAAAATTTAATATCATGGTATATATAAAGTCAAAAATATTTTTTAAGTTTAAAGATCGATGCTAAAAATAATGCAACATTTTTGGCAGGATATATGAATAAAAATGATTCTATGCTACAACTTTGCACCTGTTTGATTGAATCAGACAAGGATGGCTCTGATACCACTATTGGGTTCTAACCATGTAGTAAAAAATAATTTTTAAAATTTTAAAATCATACTAATCAATAGCTTTATCATATAAAACTATCAAGCCAGAATTCAAATCCAAGAATCACCTTGCCGATATCGATAAAACAAAAACAAGCATGCAAAAAGGATAGAATTTTATACTTTCATCAAAATAAAAAAGTGGCACATTGATGTTCTCCACAAGATCTTAAGATAGAAGTCCTCCAATGGTGATCCACATGAAAGTTGGCCAAAGTCCTTCCCAACTGGTGCGCTACTGTAGCCTTGTCTTCTCAAGAATACTGTCGGCTTTGAACTTACGGTACAATCATACCAAAGATCAGTTGCTTTCGATCTTACCACCAGAATGACACCAAGAAGATACTCTTTAGATGTCTCACAACTTAAAATTTGATTTTTAGATCCAACACATAGAAAAACCAAACCCTAGGGCACATTAGCAACCCTTGCCAAAAATCTCACCACCCTTCTTGCAACTTTTGCCACTCAATTTTCTCTTGTCTTTTTCTTAGATTTTTTTTAAATTTTTTTTATGATTTCTATATCTCTTCTCTCTAGTTTAAATCTAAAATCATAGCACCCAGCCGGATATCCCATATAAATAAGGGACCAAGGGACATGTCATGAGATGAAGGGGCACCAACCTTTGGCTCTCCAACATCTCATGTGGTGAATAAATTCACTGTGTAAAATTTTTGGTGCATTAAATACTTGTAGTAGAAGGACTCTTCCTCTTCTACATTTCATAAAAATTTTACTTAATTTTGGCATTAAATCATAGGAGTTTTGGTTTATCTTTTAAGACAATGCGTTTAATTAAGAGTCTTCATGAAGAAGGACTCTTCAACTTCACACACTGAAAAGAGGTGGGCGGCATTTAATTTTTGGCATGGTTCAAGTTGAATAAGGATCCAATTTAAATTGACCCAATCCCATTAGGTCAAAGGTAACTGGTCCAGATTAGCTCAAATACTTTGATCTAAACCAATTTAGGAACTTGGGTTAATACAATGTGCTAGCATATCTAATTAACCCATAGATTTTATATTAAACTCTAATTAGATCAGACCAAGATCAAATCTCAAAGTGTGTGACCCATTGGGTTCTAAATTTAGTCAGTAGTGGATCAAGACTTTCGACGTAACTTTAATCCTATGAGATTAGGTCACTCGAAGAGTCCCAATCAACTTGAACTCTTCCAAATTGATTTCAGAATTAAACTCTTTTAGTTCTGACAAATCCATAAGTCAAGATTGACGTCTTGCAATATGTCATGACTATCCAAAAGATTTAAAATTTTGATAAAAAATTATCAAAATAATCTTCAATGGAAAGTTTTCATGTAATTCAATCCTTCAGTCAAACTACATCCTAGATGAGTTGTGGGTATGAAAATATGTCAAACCTAATCACTTATCTTTATGTATCTTGATTTGAAGGTGATGACTCAGTTGATGATACATTAGAAATTTTTTTCTAATTATCATCCTACTTTGGCCAAAGACTTCTGAATCAACGACCTATGAGATCACATAAGATGTTTGCTCCCCTTATTAAGAGTGACTAATCCTTTATTGATCACTCATAATTTTTATGTACTCTTCACCATATTCAGAACACCCCATATAAGGATCAAAGAATCAAGTTAAGAAGTGAACCAAAATATGGATCCAAGTACATAAGGTACTATGGTGATCTCAGGTCTAAGGATCACTTACACAACTCCCACTAGAGAATCATCAGTTGATATGTAAATAAGACTCCATCTGATATTCTCTCACGGGTCAATTTAGTAAACTCATTCTCTAATTAGCACCCATATCTTTGTATTAGTATCACCACACAAGTGGTTGTGAGATTAACCATCCTCATTTCTGAGCATATATAGGATATGCCAGTCTTACCGGTATCATTGATCTCCAACTCAATGTACTAATGACTAAAAATATTTTAGGTTAGGACTATCAAAGATTTAGATCTCACTGACATGATCTCATCACGGCCCTAAAATCATTGCTCGAACCTATGGGATTTATTATAATCTTAAAATTAATAAGATGTGGCATAAAATAAATCAAAAATATCTATTTTATTAATAATATAAATATTAATTACATAAGTTTGAAAGATAAATTACAATAAACATCTTATCGCATCCCATATACGATTGGCTTATCCGACATTATTCTTTCAATCTCTCGTATGGTCATATTTAGTACTAGTTATTCTCTAACAACTATCCGTACTTGCCGCTCAGTATCTATATACTGTAGATTAGAGACTCATTTATCCCAAAGGAGGTAAACCATACATCGATCTATCTGGATGGATCATATCTCCATGACTATCCTATGATCGGAAGTAATTTAGAAATCAATCATACATGCCTCTAATTCTCAACAGTTGAGAATATACATCATAACATCAATTCTAAAGATGATTCAAGGACATATAACACTTGAATGAAAAAAAAAATTTATCTTTTATTGATTAAATTAATAATTTAAGTATAAATATGTATCATAGAATAAAAGTGTGTTAGTCAATAATTGACTTATAGAACATACATCTAACAATCTTCTACTTGGACTAAAGCCAATTGGCCATTAATCTGAGCCCCATCTTTTCAAGATGAGCTTTCATTTTGTGCTGGCTCAACTACTTTGTCAGTGGATCTGCCTTGTTATCCATGGAGTCTACTCTTCGCATCTTGATATATTGCTTCTCGAGGTAGTCATGTATTATATAAAACTATCATTCAATGTATTTTGATTTTTGATGAGATCGGGGCTCCTTAGCAAGTGCTATGACTCCATTATTATTGTAGTACAGTTGTATGACATTCGATGTCATTACATCAAGTTCCGTAGTAAATTTTTTGAACTATAAGCCTTCTTTTGCAGTATTCGAAGTGGTGACATACTCAGCCTCTATGGTCGAATCTATGATGATGCTCTGCTTAGAACACCTTCAGCTGACTGCACCATCATTGTAAATGAACATATATCCTAATGTAGACTTTCTATCATCGGGATCCGATATGAAGTTCAAATCTGTATAACCTACAATCCATAATTCAGATGCTCCTCTAAAGATCAAGAATAAATTCTTAGTCCTTCATAAGTACTTAAGGATGTTCTTCATAGCTATCTAGTGCTCTTCATCTAGATTCGACTGATATCTGCTCGTGACACTCACAGCAAGGACAATATCAGGTCGAGTACATAGCATGATGTACATGAGACTCTCTATCATCGAAGCATAAGGGATTCTACTCATGCACTTGATCTCCTCAGAAGTGATAGGATATATCATCTTGAAGAGTCAAATACCATACCTAAGGGGTAGCAAACCCCTTTTGGAGTTTTTTATACTGAACCACTCAGCACTTTCTCTATGTATAGCATTTATGATAGGCTAAGTATCTTTCTAGATCTATCTCTATAGACCTTTATTCCAAGGATATAGGATGCTTCTCTTAGGTCTTTCATAGAGAATTTCTTAGACAACCAAGCTTTGACCGAAGTCAGCATGGGAATATCATTCCTAATAAGGAAGATATCATCCACGTACAGTACAAAAACGACAAGCACACTCCCACTGATCCTTTTATAAACACAAAGCTTTTCTTCATTTTTTATGAAACCAAACGATTTGATCACATCATCAAAATGAAGATTCCATCTCTAAGAAGCCTACTTTAGTCCATAGATGGACCTTTGCAGCTTGCAGACTCTGTGATCACTATCGCCGGACGTGAAACTCAGAAGCTGCTCCACATAGATATCTTTCTCAAGATATTTATTCAGAAAAATAGTTTTTACATCCATCTGTCAGATTTTATAACCATAGTAAGCTGCAATAGCAAGCAATGTATGGATAGATTTCAGCATGGCTACAGATGAAAAAATATCATGATAGTCAATACCTTCATGCTAATTATAACCCTTCGCCACCAATCTTGCCTTATAGGTCTCTACCTTACCATCAGCAGCTATTTTTCTTTTGTGGATCCATTTACACCCAATGAAAATAATTTTCTTAGGTGGATCCACTAAGGTCAATACCTGGTTCGAGTATATTGAGTCAATTTCTAACTTCATTGCATCCAACTATTTCTCAAAATCGATGTCAAACATCATCTCGTTAAAAGTACTAGGATCATTACCATGACCCTCATCTTCTACAAGGAATGCTTCTTCTACATCCTCTTTTAGCATACCCATGTATCTTTCAGGAAGATGGAAGATTTTACTTGATCTACGAGGTAGAGGTAGAACATTAACTATAGGCTCATCATGGATGGATTCTTGAAAATCTATAGCTCGTTGCTCTTTAGAGACATTCTCGTTGAGCTCAACTAACCTCCCACTACCACCATCCTAGATAAACTATTTTTCTAAAAATGTGGCACTGCGACACAATCATATTGTGATCATGTAAAAGGTAGTAGTACCTTATGGATTTCTTAGGATACTTTATAAATCAAGCTACAATAGATTTATCCTCTAACTTGTCAGTTTTCTATCTTTTGACATAGGCTGGATATCCCTAAGTCTTAAAATAACTCAGACCTGGCTTCTTACCATGCCATGTCTCATATGGTGTGGTAGAAATAGATTTAGAAGGAATCTTATTTAAAATATGCATCATGGTAAGTAAGGCATATCTCCAAAGAAATAAGAATAAATCGATGAAGCTCATCATAGATCGGACTATATCTAATAGGATCTTATTTCTCCTTTCAGATATCCCATTGAGTTGAGGTGTTCTGGGAGGAGTCCACTGAGAGACTATACCATTCTCTTTAAGATATTCCAGAAATTTAGCATTTAGGTATTTTCTTCCTCAATTAGATCAAAGGATTTTGATAGATTTACCTATTTGCTTCTCTACCTCATGCCTGAATTCTTTGAACCTTTCAAAGACTTTAGATTTGTGTTTCATAAGAAATACATATCCATACCATAACAGATCATTAATAAAGATAATGAAGTAGTTATAACCATCTCTGACCTGCACATCAAATGGGCTACACACGTTAATGTGTAGTAGGACTAGTAACTCAGTGGCCCTTTCTCTTTGTCCCACAAAGTGTAACCTAGCTATTTTTCCTCGAAGGCATGATTCATAAGCCGAAATTGACTCAAATTTAATTAAATCTAGGATTCCATCCTTTTTCAATATATTTGTCATGTTCTTTCCAATATGGCCAAACCTATGGTGCCATAAGTACTTATGGTTAAACTCATCTCTAAGTCTCTTTTGACCTATGACACTCACAACTTACTTGTTTAGGTTCACATTAGCATCAATATACAAGTGATAAAGACTGTTGTTCTAATCTTGACAAGTGGTCTGCCACCACATTCTCCATATCTTTTTTGTCTCGGATCTAAAGGTCAAATTCTTGTAACAATATTATCCATCGGATCAAACATGGCTTGGCATCTATCTTGGTCATCAAGTACTTGATTGTTGAGTGATCTGTATACACAATGACCATAGAACCTATAAGATAAGACCAAAACTTGTCAAAAGCAAACACAACACTAAGTTATTCTTTTCCAGTAGTTGCATAATTTAATTGTGCATCATTTAAAGTTTTGCTAGAATAATAAAAAACATGTAACTTTCTGTCACTTCTCTGGCTGAGAATGGCAAGTGATGCAAAGTTACTAGCATCACATATCAACTCAAATGGTAAACTCCAATCTAGTGCTGCCATCATTGGGCTGATATCAACTCCTACTTCAACCTGTTGAAAGCATCCAAACAATTTTCATCAAAATCAAAAACAACATCCTCGTTCAACAAATTACAAAGGGGTTTAGAGATTTTAGAAAAATCTTTGATAAATCATCGATAGAACCCTGCATGGCCAAGAAAATTTCTAACTCCCTTAACAGTGGTGGCTGATGGAAATTTTTTAATTATTTCAATTTTTGTTTGGTCCACCTCATTGCCTCATGCTAAAATTTTATGGCCTAAGACAATACCTTCCTACACCATAAAATGACACTTCTCCCAATTCAAAATTAAATTGGTCTCCTCACAATGCCGTAAAACTTGAAACAAGTTAGCCAAATAGTTATCAAAAGAAGATCCAAACACAAAAAAATCATCCATGAAAATCTTCATAATCTTCTCAACGAAACCAGAAAATATAACCATTATACAACATTGGAAAGTAGCAGGTGCATTACACACCAAAAGGCATCTTATGAAATGCAAAAGTACCATAAGGACATGTAAATGTGGCCTTTTCTTGGTATTTGGTAGCTATGGAAATCTGGTTATAACCTAAATAATCATCTAGGAAACAATAGTAGTCATACCCTACAAGTCTCTAACATCTGATCAAGGAATGGTAAAGGAAAGTGATCCTTACGGGTAGCACTATTAAATTTTCTATAGCCTATACAGACCCTCCAACCAGTTACTATCCTAGTGGGAATTAATTCATTATTCTCATTATTCACAACAGTCATCCCACCTTTTTTAGGTACTACCTGCACTGGACTAATCCATAAACTATCAAAAATTGGATAAACAATACCAGCATCTAATCATTTAAGAATTTCAGCCCTTACCACTTCTTTCATATTAGGATTTAACCTCCTTTGATTTTCAACAATAGATTTATGGTTATCCTCTATTAATATTTTATGCATGCATAACAAAGGGCTAATTCTTCTAAGGTCTGAAATAGTCCATCCTATGGCTTGTTTCTTAGATCTTAACACTCGCAATAGCTTATCAAGTTGTTCATTAAATAAAGAAGAATTGACAATCATCGGTAAAGTGTCATTGTCACCTAGAAATCATATCTGCAATGTAGAGATAGTGGTTTTAGCTCCAGAACTAGTGCTTGCACATTGAAAGGGGGAGGAAGTGGCTTATCTTTACTTATCTCCTCAAACTGCATCCTTCTCAGCTTCAGCATAAGAAGTGTAGCCTCAAAAGCATATGCAACCTCTACAACCTCCAAGTTCTCATCCTTAACTGTTGCTGCGTTCACTAAACAAGTCTCAAGAGGTTCTTTAGGATGTTCAAGCCTAAAAATCTTTTAGATTAGCTCATCAACACAATCAATTTGATAAATACTATCAGTAAAGAAAGGATACTTGGTTTCCCTACTCAAATTAAACTCTACCTCTTCTTCACCAGACTTCAATGTCAACTTACTATTTTTGACGTCAATTACAACTCCAGCTATGGCTAGAAATGGTCGACCCAAAATGATAGAAATTTTTGCATCTTCCTCCATTTTCAGCATAATGAAGTCCATAGGAATGTAAAACTTTCTTACCTTGACTAAAACATTCTCCAAGATGCCCATAGGATACTTCACTGATCTGTCTGCTAGCTGTAAAAAAATGATAGTAGGCTTAAGCTCCTTCAGCCCAAGCTTCCTAGAAACAGACAAAGGCATCAGTGAGACACTAGCACCCAAATCACACAAAGCTTTACCAAAGTCAGCATTACCAATGGTACAAGGGATAGAAAAATTCTCTGGATCTCTAAGATTTGGTGGAAGCTTGTTCTAGATTATTGTACTGCACTCATCTGTTAAAGCAATGGTCTCATAATCCTCCAATTTCCTCTTATTAGTCATGATCTCCTTGAGAAATTTTACATAGGCTGAAATCTAAGCTAAAGTATCTGCAAAAGCATTATTGATGTGAAGTTGCCTAAACACTTGCAAAAATTTCTCAAATTATTTATCTAATTTATTTTGCTTAAGTTTCTGCAGAAAAGGAATAGGGAAAACATTAGGTTTGACTGGTGGTGGTGTAGACTCAATCTGGGCCCGATTTGATTCTTTGTCAATTTGTTCACCAAGAGATGGGTTGGTTACTTCTTCATACTCCACTTCATTTGCATCACCCACCACAGTCTCACCACTTACCTAACCAAGTTGCTTACCACTTTTCAATGTGATTGCTTTGCAGTGCTTCTTTGGATTCACCTCGATCTTGCTAGGCAAATTTTCTTATCCATATGAGTTAATTGAATTTGCCAACTGCCCCATTTGCATCTCCAAATTGCGGTTGTAGCTGGCCAACTAATCAATTTTAGCCTCCAGCTTCTCAAATCTGTTCGAAGTCATATTGGCTAGCTTTTCAATAACCATTTCCCAAGATTGCTTGTTTTCAGGGTGTTGTACAACTCCATAGGGTCTTGGTTGAAAACCAGAGAGATTAAGAGGTCTGAAACTGCTATCTTGATTATCTTGATCCCTCCAAGAGAAGTTGACATGATTCCTCCATCCCAGGTTGTAGGTGTTGGAATAAGGATTGCTCTGCTGCTTGTTGAAGTTAGAAACAAATTGAGCTTGCTCTACCTATTAACAATCAGAACTCATGTGAGCTCCTCCACACCAATCACAACTTAAAATAGGATTAAAAGCAACATTAGCAGTACCAAGCTTATCAAACTTTTTTACAAGAGAATCAACCTTGGCATTCAGCATGTTGATACCATCCATATCATACATACCTGGTGCTCTTTTGGGCATACCTCTCTCATTTGACCATTGATAGTTATTGGAAGCCATCTCTTCCAACAACTCATAAGCTTCTTCAGTTGACTTACCCATTAAGACACCTCTTGTAGCTGCATCTATAGTAATCCTGACTGAATGTGTTAAGCCATTATAAAAGGTTTGCACAATCAACTAATCAGGAAGACCATGATGCGGACAATACTTGTCGGACCCCATTGACATTAGGCATTGCACAGTCATGCAAGGTCAATTGGTTCTCAACCATGTCTACTAGTTGATCTCCCTCCAGTCTTCATTCTCTCCTTAGTGCACACAATGTACATTCAATCTCTGGATCAAAATTTTCCAAATCTAGACCACATCTCATGCACCAAAAATAACCTGAAAAATAAGAAAACTAGAACAAATAAAATTAAAGCAATTGAACACAATGGACAAAAAAACATAAAAATTTTATCAAAAATAAAATAAACAAACAATCCAAATTAATAAAAAAAAATTTCTTGTTGATATTGAAAACACTCTTCCCCAACAAAGACACCAAAAACTTGATGTCCCTAAAACTAACCCACAAGTACATGGATCATAAATCAGAGTAAAGGGCAAATAGAGTATCGTTCCCATGAGGAAGAGGTTCAAGTATCAAGATTCTAATCTCCTATATTATCTAGACAAGCAAAGTTCAATTGATTAAAACTAAAATTTGATTAAATTAACTAAATAATGTTTGTAACACCTAAGACCAAATTAAATGTAAAGTTTCCACGATTCACGTTAAAGATAAGTGATGGACATCTAGAACTTAGATTTCGTCACTTGATTTCTTGTGATCATTTTAAACAAGATTGATTGGATTCATTCTTGCTAGTAGTAATGACTAGACTCCTTTTGTATGTGATTGTTAGAAAATCGGATAGACTAACATGCATAGATTTCAAAATAGTTTGAAATTGTAGTGGAAACAGATCTAGATTAAACTCTTTAACCCTACATGCTATAGATCTAATCTACATCCATATGAGCTCTGGATCTAAGACATGCATATAATCTAAATATTAAATATTAAAATTGAGATCTTAATACTTTACGCAGGTTGAAATACATCATGATCGATGATTTTAGATATGAAGGTTCTTGAGCCGCACACGTATCCAACCTTCATAGGTATCTATCAGGATCAATTTTAAATTTTTCTTCTCATTGTAGATCCTTTTTCTCTAAGTAGGATCTCAATCTTTTGAATCTTTGATCAACCTTTGATCTTTGATCGCAAACTCAACACTTAAACAACAGCCTTTCTTGATGTAGAAGCAATCACCCTCACCTTTGGGTATGTGAGAAGATGGGATGCCCAACACTTGGGCATTGGAAAGAGAGGAAAAAGGGGAGATGGTATGGAGGAGAGAGAGATCTAAAATCACATAAATTTAATTGCCTAAAATCCTAGGAGACTATCTCCTTAAATAGGTCTTTTCTTGATTCCAAATCATTATCCAATCAGGCTAAAAAGGTTAGTGCTTATCTCATAAGTATTGGAAAATGTGTCCCAAAGCCAATCATCAACCTATTGATAGTTATGCTATTTGATATAATTATATATGAATTAATTAATAAAATATTTATTTGATAATTTTCATCATAAGCTTGTATATCTTCTATGTCGAACTTCTGTGTTATGATAAAAGTTCTTAGGACTATTTTAAATTGGTAAAGGAAGATTTATCATTTAGTCCTTAAATTAGTTCACGGTCAAATGATATACTATTACTAGGATGATGACATATCAAGTGTAGGTCGTTGTGTGCCATATAGGTTGGTTGTCCTCTTAACCAAGGAGCATGAAAATGATGGTATGGCATGCAGGTAAAATGTAGGAGTATATTTCACTAAACGTGACCAACTCTAGAGTACTCTGCTGTCAAGAGTCACTCTGAAGGGATATGGGTATGAGTGTCCCTCTGATCTGAGATCACTACAGTGACTTGCAAATAACTCACTATGCTTTGGTGTCAGACTATCTGAATTTTTAATTCAAGATCGAAAAATTTTTGGATACAATCAAGTACTTGTGAAGTCGGGATGTGAGTTAAGATGGAATGGACCACTCTAAGAGATTGGAGAGAATACTTTATGTTTCAATTTAGTAAGACCTTGGTCAGGGCAATCTTTGTGAGGGGTTATAGAATTTATCAGGTTAAGACACATAATGGATGTACTGTTAAGAGTTGATAGTTTAAACTCTAAGTCATCCTAGCATCAAGGGTCAAAGAGATGAGTTATACAGTAACTATATCTAAATAGGTTCTTGAGTGTTGCTTTATATACATTCGGTCTATCCGGACGTTAGGTACCATTGCTAGATGATTACTTCGATTGGTACAAGAATCAGTTTCTATGCTATCGACTTAGGTTCGAACCTATGGGGTCACATATATTAGAAGTTTTTTTCTGATCACATAGCTAATCTGAAGAGTCCCACTGGATGGGGACTCTGCTGAAGAGTTCCACTGGATGGGAACTCTAGAGAAGAGTCCCACTAGACTTGGATTCTATCATTAATAGAGAATTAATTAGTGATTAGATCACTAATTAGCTCAATTTAATTAAGTATTAAAGTCTAGATCAAGTTTGATTGAATTAGATTCAATCAGATCAAGTCTGATTAGGTTATGAGATGACCTAATCGATAAGGTAGAAATGATCCTGATTTGATCGGATCTATGACTCAATTAATTTATTGATTTGATTAGATTTAATTAAGATTATAGGAGCCTAATTAGATTAGATTCATCATATTTTATTTGAGTCTAATTAGATTGGGTTTGAAAGAAATCCAATTGGTTAAACCCTAGAGTCCCAAATGAATTGGACTCTCTCTCTTGAGCCACCCAAATTGTCTCATGCCTTTTCTCACCATACAAAATCAGTTTGTACATAAGAAAATTAGAAGATAACCCTTCTTTTGTTGTCCATTAAGGATAGAAATTAGTTGGTTTTAATTTGTATTCAAAATGGTTTGAATTTTAACCTAAAATCTTATCCATATCCTTCCACACGTTGGCTGTTTTTGAAGGGGCCCATTGTGTGTGAGAAAAAAAAGTCTTTCCAAATATTTTTCATACTTAATTTTCTTTGGTAAGTCTCTCTTTTAAGTCAGATAAGGATAAAAAAAAGTTAGAGTTAAAGTAAAACTTAAAATGATTTGAATTGCAACAAACTCCAGCTCTTATCTATCTTACCTGATTTGTGCGACAACCATAAAAAGGCCATAATTTTGTGTGCCAACAAGAGAGAGCATTTCACTATGAGATACTAGAGAGAAAGAGGGGTGAAAATCCTTCTTTAGGGCATGAGGTTTGGGTGGTTTTCTTTCTTCCTTGGCATGAACAAAAGAGGAGACCATTCTCCTTTCGGGTGAGAGATCTAGAACCATTCTAGGTTTTTGGGTGAGGGAAAAATCTAAGAGAAGAGAGTCTTCATCAATTTTTTTTCTATCATTCAGCATCCTTCTCTGATCCATCTTCAATATTGAAAAGGTCTGAGGTGATCGAAGAAAGAGATCAAGTTAGATCTGCCATCAGAAGCCAACTGCGCGAGCTAGCACTCCCGCAGAGGGCTGATCGGTCCAAGGGACTTCGTGTGGACCATCCACAGAGGTCGGATGCTTGTGCAGCTATGAGTGATCAGAGAGAACTTTCAGATCTACATTCTTAATCATGGAGTTTGATAATCCATGCTCAGATATTGGGTTTGGAACCCTAAAAGTGGTAGATTAGATCTATTACTAAAAGCTATTTTTTGGTTCATATGTTTGTCATTTTAGATTCAGATTTTTATGCATATAAATTCATATCATAGATCTATTTGTAAAAGTTTTAAGATCAAATCTTATGCATGTATTTATAGATTAAATAGTTTAATCTGATATTTTTTCACTAAAATTTTTTTGAAATACATACATGAAACCCCTGTGCATCCCAACAATAAGGTCACTTATCTTTTAATCTATTTTTTTTTAAAAAAAATCAGATCCAATTGAAAAAGCCTTGCCTCAAAAGTTAAGTGGATGTGGCACTCTCATTTTATATAGCAAGATGAGGAGCTGCCACATGATGTTTAAGGCAGGTAGTTGGGGCGCCAAGAGTTGGCGCCCCCTTTGGGTTTTAAGTGCACAAGAGAGGGGGGGCGTGGCCCCTTTCTCTCTCTCCTTCCATACCCAAAAAAAAGAGGGGTGAGCCCCTTTTTCTTACATCCACCCACTCTAAGGATTTCACCCCTTGGACTTTCCAAAAGAGGAGGCTTGCGCCTCCTCTCTTCCTTCCAATAATTCCATGCTACATAAGGAAATAATAAGGGAGAAAATGAGAAGATTAGTTTGCCAACTCATTGACTTGATCTAATCTTTTTGGACCCTCAAATAGATGCCCCACTAAATATAAATCAAAATAGATCTAGTTAAAGTTCAAGGCTATGGACTTAATCTAATCCTTATCTAATAAGGAATCGAAGTTCGGAGAAGAATTGGGTTTAACTATGTGCTAGCATGGTTCTCTTAAATCCAATCAGATTTTACTAAATCCTAACCCAATTGGAACTTCACAAGTCTAATTGGTTTAATTCAAGATTAAATCCATTAATATATAATCTCATAGATTGCATTCTATCTAGTAGTGAGATATATTGTGATTTCTATCACAATATCATCGAAATTTTTTTCGATGGGTTGGAACAATTCCAACTCTACTCTTTGAGGATCATCAATCATCAAAATGATGCCTGATGAGTCCTACAATCTACCAGTGATACCAA
The DNA here is from genome assembly GCF_000442705.2 of Elaeis guineensis. Taxonomy (NCBI): domain Eukaryota; kingdom Viridiplantae; phylum Streptophyta; class Magnoliopsida; order Arecales; family Arecaceae; genus Elaeis; species Elaeis guineensis. The sequence continues at coordinate 77,651,450 of NC_025993.2, read as the reverse complement.
ATAGTATGTAGTGATAATCTAGTAGAATGAAAGTGTGAACCCCTAGGTGTAGTTATCGTATGATTTAGTCATTCTATCGTGAGTCTCGACTTGAGGAGGTTATGGAGAACTCATTAGATCCCATCATTAGTCATATGCTAGATTGGTCTGACTCGAGTTTACTTGTGAATCCTATGAAATTTTTTTTTTAGTATTCACATTTGTTTTGGTCAAAGACTTTCAAAACTCAGTCTCGCAAATCGCATAGGACTTTTCTTTTTCTATCAAGATCAATAGATTCCATCTAGATGCATCCTACTCCTAACAGCGAACCTGAATCTTCTGTAGCCAACATATGCAGTAAGGATCTAAATGGCTAGAGACCAAGGGAACATGCAATCAAACTCAGTAGTCTCACTGCAAATAGTCGATGATATCACATGTCAAAGGACCACTCACACCACTACAGCATCAAGATAACCACTAATGAGTGGTAGATATCCAAATGATTTTTTGTGTTGGTCACACTCAATGTAAGTTGTTCTCTAATAACCATCCGCACTCTTATCCCAGTGTCACTATACTGCAGACCTGAGACTCATCTATCTATAAGAGAGATGAATAGTGCACTGATCTTAAATGGATTGATCATTATCCTTCATGACGATCTTTTGATTGGGAGTATTTAAAAACTAACCACTAATTAATGTATATCTTAAATTCTCAATACTTTGAGAATATATAAAAATCATTTTTATTAATTTTTAGGACAAATCATGGACACATAAACATGATTGAAAATAAAAATATCTTTTATTAATAATAAAAATATTACAAGTATAAAGGTAAGCCCTGAAAATATAAAATGTATCAGTCAACAATTGACTTCTAGGGCACTCATCTAACAAACTCCCACTTGACCTAAAGCCAATTGGCCATATACCTAAGATCCATCTTTTCAAGGTGAGCTTCAATTTTCTACTGACAAAAAAGCTTGGTTAGTGGATCCATCATGTTCTATGTGAAGTCGACTCTCTACACCTTGACAAACTTCTTTTCGAGGTATTCGCGTATGATGTAGAAACGTCGCTCTATATGCTTGGACTTCTGGTGAGACCTAGGCTCCTTAGCTAAGGCTATGGCATCATTATTGTCACAATGCAGTGCAATGGCATCTGATGGCATTAGACCCAGTTTCGTAACAAACTTCTTGAGCTAAAAAGTTTTTTTAACAGCTTCAGAGATGGCGATGTACTCGGCTTCCATGATTGAATCTACAATGATCAGCTATTTAAAATTCTTTCAGCTAATCGTACCATCATTATACAAGAAAATACACCCCAATGTAAACTTTCTATCATCGATATCAGTCGTGAAGTTTGAATTGGTGTGTCTCTCAACTTTCTGAAAGAATTATGTCCTACAAGCCAATCGCATATAGGATGTGATGGATATTTTTTTATAAATTATCTTTCAAACTCATGTACTTGATATTGTTAATTAATAAAATAAATATTTTGATTCATTATATGCTGCACCTTATTTTTGTTTTAAGATTATAATGAATCACATAGGTCAGAACAATGATTTTAGGATCGTGATGAAATTATACCGGTGTGACCTAAACCCTTGATAGCCTTGATCTAAAATATTCTCAGTCATTGGTTCTTTGAGTTAGAGATCAATGAAACAAGTAAGACTGGCACATCCTATGTATGCTCCGTGGTGAGGATGGTTGATCTCACAACCACTTATGTAGCAATACTAATACAAAGATGTGGGTACTCATTAGAGAATGAGTTCACTGAATTAACCTATAAAAGAACATCTGATGGTGTCTTATTTATATGTCAGCTGGTTGTTCTCTAGTGGGACTTGTGCAAGTGATCCTTTGATTTGAGATCATCATGGTACCTTGTATACATGAATCCATATTTTGGTTCACTTCCTAACTTGGTTCTCTGATCCTCATATGAGATATTTTGGATATGGTAAAATATGCATAGAGGTTGTGAGTGGTCAATAAGGGATTGATCACTCTTAATAAGGGAAGCGAACATCCTATGTGATCTCATAGGTAAATGATTTTGGAAGTCTTTGGCAAAAGCAGGATGATAATTAGAAAGAGATTTCTAATATATCATCAACTGAATCATCACCTTCTGATTGAGATATATTTAGATAAGCCGTTGGGCTTGACATGATTCCCTACCCATAGCTCACCTGGGGTGTTGTGTGACTGAAGGATTGAATTGTACGGTAACTTACCACTAAAAGATATTTTTGATATTTTCATCAAATTTTATCTCTTTTGGGTAGTCATGACACATTGTTAGATGTTAATCTGGACTTATGGACCTGTAAGAATTAAAAAAATTTAATTTAAAAATTAATTAAAAGGAGTCCTAGTTAGTTAATGCAATTGAGCTGACCTAGTCTAATTGGATTAAGGTTAGGTCAAGAGTCTGAGTCCATTGCTGGCTAGATTTGAAACCCAATGAATCACACACTTTAGAATTTGATCTTAGTCTAATTTAATTAAGATTTAATGTAAATCTTAGGGGTTAATTTGATATGCTAGTACCTTGTGTTAACCCAAGTTCCCAATTAGATTAAGCTTGAAATATTTGAGCTAAACCAAACCTATTGCCTTTGATCTAATTGGATTAGGTCTAAATTAATTGGTTTTCTATCTAACTTTGAAGTGTTTCAAGTGAAAAAGGACTCTTCCATGCCATCAGGTTATCCATGCCAAAAATAAATACCGCCCACCCTTTATTAGCATTAAGGAAGATGGAGAGTCCTTCTTCTTTAAGACTCTTAACAATCTCTTCTTATTCCATCGATTTTCTTAAAATCACACACCAAATACATATGAAAAATTTATGGGGCATAGAAAAGAAGTCCTTCTATATAAAGGCACTTCTATACCATTTATTTTATCAAAGAATTAATTCTTCATTTGAGGATGTGGAGCACCAAGAGTTGGCACCCCTTGGGACTCCTTACCATCCCTTCATTCCCTATTTAAATAGGATGTCCCTTATAGGATAAGGGCTAAAAAATCTGAGACCTAGGCATGTGATAAGAGAAGAAAAGGCTAGAAAAAAATTAGTAAAAAGATAAGAAAATTGAGAAGAAAAAAATAGAAAGAAGAGAGGTGAGAAAAAAGCAAGTGTGGTGTGCTTGTCCTAGGGTTTAATTTTTTCATGTATTGAAGTACAAAATCAAATCCTAGGTTGTGAGATTTCTAGAGAGAACTCTCTTGACATGGTTCGAGTAGAAGAATCGAAGACAAATAGGTGTTGGTGAGATCATTCCTCAAGAAAAAAACTGACAGTGTTCTTGTGAAGAAAAGGCTGTGATGCTGCATCGGTTGGAAAGGACTTGGATCATCTTTCATGTGGATCACCATTGGAGGATTTCTATTTTGAAGTTTCGTAGAGATCATCTTCTTACCATATTACTCATTTTAGAAAGTATGAGTTTCTAACTCTTTGCATGCTTGATTTTGGTTTGTTCGACATCTATAAGGTGATTCTAGATTTTTGAGTTTCGATTGGATAGTTTTAATTGTTAAAGCTTTCAATATGCCTGTTAAATTTTTTTAAAATTTATATTCTGCTGCATGATCAGAACCCAACACTTTCAGCTTCGATCCTCCATCAAAGATCAATAACAAATTCTTAATCCTTCTCAAGTACTTAAAAATATTTTTCACAGCAATCCAGTGTTCTTTACCTGGATTCGCCTGATATCTGCTCGTGACACTCACGATAAGAGCTATATCAGGTCGTGTACATAACATAGCATACAAAAGGCTCTCTATTGCTGAAACATAAGGGATCTTACTCATGTACTGGATCTCCTTAGGTGTGTCAGGCCACATCTTTTTGGAGAGATGAATGCCATGTCTAAGGGGCAAAAGTCCCTTCTTGAAGTTTTCCATGCTGAACCTCTTTAGCACCTCCTCTATATACATTCGCTGAGAGAGTTCTATCATTTTCTTAGATCTATCCCTATAGACCTTTATACCAAAAATGTTGGAAGCTTCTTCTAGATCTTTCATGGTGAATTCTTTTAACAACCATACTTTGACTGATGTCAGTATGGGAATGTCATTCCCAATCAGGAGGATGTCATCCACATACAATATGAAGAATATAACAGCGCTCCCACTGATTTTTTTGTATACACATGGCTCCTCATTTTTTATGAAATCAAATATTTTGATCACATCATTAAAGCAAGTGTTCCAACTCTAAAATGCTTGCTTAAGTCCATATAAAGATCTTTGTAGCTTGCAGACCTTGTGATCACTATCACTGGATGTGAAATCTAAAGGCTGCTCTATACAGATATCTTTCTTAAGATATCTATTTAGGAAGGCAATTTTTACATTCATTTGCCAAATTTTATAATCATGAAAAGATACAATCGTGAGCAGAGTTTGGATGGATTTTAGCATGGTCACAAATGAAAAGATTTTCTGATAGTCAGTACCTTTGCATTGATTGTAACCTTTTGCAACCAATCTTACCTTATAGGTCTCTACTTGACCATATGACCCAATTTTTTTTTTATAGATTTATTTATACCAAATAGGTACATATCTTCAGGTGGATCTACTAAGGTGCAAACCTAGTTAGAATGTATGGAGTCAATTTCTGACTTCATCGCTTCCATCCATCTCTCAGAGTCAACATCTAACATCGCCTAATTATAGGTCTTAAGATCATTTATAATGTCTCTATCTCCCATAAGGAATGCTTCCTCTAGATCCTTTGTAAGAATATCAAAGTACCTTTTAGGAGGATGGGAGATCCTACTTAATTTATGAGGTGGAGGAGGTACCACATCTACTGACTCACTACTGGGTTCAGGTTCTTAAATTCAATGCTCTTCAGAGACCTTCTCTTTAAGCTCAATCCTCTTCCCACTGCCTCCATCTTGGATAAACTCTTTTTTCAAAGAGACGACATGATGGTTCACAATCATATTGTGATCCTCAAGAAGATAGAAGTAGTATCCCATGATTTTTTTAGATACCCTATAAAGCGAGCCCTAAATGACCTAGCCTCCAACTTGTTTGTCTACTGTCGCTTGACATAGACTGGACATCCTCAAATCTTGAGGTACCCAAGAGTTAGCTTTTTACCATAATATGTATGATGTGGTAGAAATGGATTTAGAGGGAATCCGATTCAAAAGATAAATTACAAAAAGTAGTGCATATCCCCAGAGAAAAATTGGAAGGTCTATGAAGCTCATCATGGATCGGATCATATCTAATAGGTCTGATTCCTCCTTTCGGATACTCTATTGAGTTGAGGCATCTCTGGAGGTGTTTACTATGAGACTATACCATTATCCTTGAGATAGATCCAAAATTCTCCACTAAAGTATTCCCCTCCTCGATCTGATCGAAGAACTTTTATGAGCTTTTCGATCTGTTTTTCTACTTCTTGTCTGAATACTATGAACTTTTCAAAGGCTTCAGACTTATGATGCATCAAATACACAAAACTATACCATGAATAATCATCGGTAAAAGTTATGAAGTGGACAAAGCCACCCCTGGCTTGTACATCGAATGGACCACACATGTTAGTGTGTACCAGGGCTAATATTTTAGTGGCCCTTTTCTCTTATCCCACAAAGGGTAGCTTAGCTATTTTTTCTTGAAGACAGGACTCACAAACTGGATAAGACTCGAAAGTCAATGGCCTGAGAAGACTATCTTTCTCGAGTTTATTGAGTTTGTCCTCTCCTATATGGCCTAATCTAAGGTGCCATAGATACTTTTGGCAAATTCTATCTCTAAATCTCTTAGACCCTATGACATTCACAGTTTGCTCATTAATATTAACAGTCACATCTATATGCAAATGATAAAGACCTTCAATCAAGAAAGTATGTGCAACAACTTTATTTTCAAAATAAATTACACATATATCTTTATTGAATTAAAAATTATAGTTATCCTGTACCAGCACAGATATAGAAATTAAATTTCTACTGACTATAGGTATATAATAACAGTCTTTCAAAATTAAACTAATTTTTAATGGTAATCACAGAGGATAGGTCCTGACGGCCATAACAGCAATCCTTGCTCTATTGCCGATCTGGAGAGTGATCTCGCCTTCTCTCAGCCCTCTAACTTTTTTATGATCCTGTATAGAAGTACACTAATGAGCACTTGAATCAAAATCTAGAATCCAACTAGAAGAAGAAAAAATTGTTAGATTAGTTTCAATTACGAGCAAGTCAGACGTAACTTCAAAAGGCCCATCCTTCTTTCTGTTCTTAACAGTTGCCATGTATGCCTGACAGTTCCTTCCTTAGTGGCCTTCGACATTGCAATGAAAATACTTTTCCTTATCGTCAGCCTTCTTTGGAACCTGCTTCTTGGGTTTGGCCTCATTCTTTTGTTTCTTCGTAGGCTTCTTCTTCTTTTTGAAAGAAGACTTTCTCTTAGAGGAAGCCTGCTCCATAGTCAGAACCATACCCCTTGAATCTTTTAAGGTGCCCTCAGCTATTACCAACATGTTCAGCAATTCAGATAAAGTGCTATCAATCTTATTCATATGGTAGTTCATAATGAACTGCCCATACGAATCAGAAAGAGACTGGAGGATCAAATCCACCTGCAATTTCTTATCCATATTCATCTCGAGCTTCTGAAGCTCTTTGATGTCCTTGATCATTGTCAAACAATGATCATAGACAGACTGCCCATCATGTATTTTTATTCTGAATAGTCTCCGAGAGACCTCAAAGTGAGCTGTGTGACTCTCTGCTCACCGTATAACTCTTACAGATGAGTCAGCATCTCTTTGGCAGTCCTCATATCTTCATACTGTCGTTGAAGATCATTGGATGTGGATGCTAGAATGTAACACTTTACGTTATTGTCCTCATCCATTCACTTTTCAAGTGTGGCTCATTGATCAGGGGATGGATGAGTTGATAACACAGGCGCATCCTGGTTTAGGATATTGGTTAATTTCTTGAAACTGAGAACAATTAAGCAAGATGCAGCGGATTTGATCTTTAAGTTTTGTGGCCTCACATAACAGTTATTGGCACAATTCTTTGTTAAGTCTAACCCATTATTCACTAGTGGATGCAAAGTCATCATTGGGACCCTCATCTAATAGTTATAGAGTGCAACCTCATCTCTATCTCAAGGCATCAAATGTCAATAGAGTGATTGTACCTTCTTGATGCAACTGACTCACTTTAACTAGTCGAGAACGATCAATGTTAGGAAGGCACCTGCATCTCTGCAATGATAGAAGACCTCTAGACTTAATATTTGTGAGGAGATTTAGATTTAAGTCTCTTCTAAATTAGCAAATATGATATCCAACTGATTAAGTTCAAATCAATACATCCATATGTCTGACCATCCTAGTCGGTATAGATGAACTCGAGTCAATAAGTAACCTAGTATGAAACTAAATCTCCTAAAATGGTCAGGTAAAAGATGAGTGGAGGTCCTCTATTGCTTTTCTTAGACACCAACGAATTGATCAGGTTAGACAATAGAACTAATTAAATAACCATCATCTAGATACTTGCCTTAAACACCAAATTAGTCGATAAGAATCAAACAGGTTAACCTATTGAAATGGGCCCTAATCACTGAGCCAAATTAGGTCTTGAATTAATTAATTCACATCAAAATATAAATCGACATGACCAACTATAACTAAAACCGACTTTGAGTCCCTTTGATCTAATCCTAACTAATAATTGATTAGGTTCAATCAACTACTCAAAATCGATAATGAGTTTTAGCCTGATCTAATCAACTGACCCTAATTGTAGTTTGATCACTCAACCTAATTTGTTCACCCATATCCACATGCAATAACATAATTTTAAAATTTTAAAATTATTTTTAGATTATGTTTCATTGAATATATTAGTGGCTTATTATTTTGAAACAGTTTCAGATCTAAACCTTATATCATATATCATATATATAAGGTTTTAGATCTAAACTATAAACATATATCATATATATATATATATATTAATTTTTAGATCTAAAACTAAATTTATATATATCAAATATATGTATAATCAGATCTAAAATAATGATTAAAATATTTTAAAAATATTTTTCAAAAATTGGTTCGTATCAAACTAGAACAATCTTTTCAATATAGGGGGTAAACCCTATACTAGGACAACCTTATACTAGTTCAATGCAAACATTTAATCATTCTAATTTCAGATCTAATATAAATAAAGATATATCATATACATCAATTTTTAGATCTAAAAGATTGATTTAAATATTTCAAAAATAGTTTTCAAAATCAATCAATCTTATGCTAGGATAATCTTTTCAATATAGGAGATAAACTCTATACCAAGACAACATTATACCAGCACAAGATCAATATTAAATCATCTAAACTTTCATATCTAACATGAAAATCAAATTATACATGTCTTAAAGAATCAGTGGCTCTGATATCACTGTTAGAAAATCGGATAGACTAGCATGCATAGATTTTAAAATATTTTGAAATAGCAATAAAAATAGATCTAAGTTAAACTCTTTAACCCCACATGCTATAGATCTAATCTACATCTACCCAAGCCTTGGATCTAAAATATGTATATAATCTAAAAATTAAAAATTAAAATAGAGATTGGATCTCAATACCTTACATGGGTTGAAATACATCGCAACCAATGATTTTTGGATCTGAAGGTTCTTGAGCCACAGACATGTCCGACCTCCACAAGTATCCATCGTGATCAATTTTGAACCTTTCTTCTCATTGTAGATCCTTCTTCTCTAAGTAAGATCTCAACCTTTTGAATTTTTGATCAATCTTTGATCTTTGACCATAAACTCAACACTTGAACAACAGCCTTTCTCCTCGTTCTTGATGTAGAAGCAATCACCCTCACCTTTGGGTATGTGAGAAGATGGGATGCCCAACACTTGGGCATTAGAAAGAGAGGAAGAAGGGGAGATGGCATGGAGAAGGAGAAAGAGATCTAAAATTACATAAATTCAATTGCCTAAAATCCTAGGAGAATATCTCCTTAAATAGATCTTTTCTTGATTCTAAATCATTATCCAATCAGGCTAAAAAGATTAGTCCTTATCTCACAAGGTCACTTGCCTTTTAATCTGATTTTTTTTTCAAAAAAATTAGGCCCAATTGAAAAGGCCCTTACTTCAAAAGTCAAGTGGATGTGGTGTCCTCATCTTATAAGGCAAGATGAGGAGGTGCTACATGATGTTTAAGGCAGGTAGTTGGGGCACCAACTCTTGGTGCCCCCCTAGGGAGTTGCCGTCCCCTTAGGGTTTTAAGTGCATAAGAGAGGGAGCATGGCCCCTCACTCTCTCTCCTTCCACATCCAAACAAAAGAGGGGTGGGCCCTCTTTCTTTCATCCACCCACTCCAAGGGATTGCGCCCCTTGGACTTCTCAAAAGAGGAGGCTTGCACCTCCTCTCTTCTTTCCAATAATTCCATGCCACATAAAAAAATAACAAGGGAGAAAATGAAGAGATTAGTTTGCCAACTCATTGACTTGATCCAATCTTTTTGGGCCCTCAAATAGATGCCCCACTAAATCCAAATCTAAATGAATCTAGTTAAGGTTTATGGCTATAGACTTGATCTAATCCTTATCTAATAAGAAATCAAAATCCAGAGAAGAATTGGATTTAACCATGTGCTAGCATAGTTCTCTTAAACCCAATCAGATTTCATTAAATCCTAACCCAATTAGAACTTCACAAGTCTAATTGATTAATTCAAGATTAAATTCTTTAATGTGTGATCCATAGATTTCATTCTATCTGGTAGTGAGATATATTATGATCTCCATTACAATATTATCGAAACTTCTTTCAATGGGTTGGAACAATTTCAACTCTATCCTTCAAGGATCATCGATCATCAAAATAATGCCCGATGAGTCTCACAATCCTCCAGTGACACCTAGTAGTATGTAGTGGCAACTTAGTAGAATGAAAGTGTGAACTTCTAGGTGCAATTATCATATGATTCAATCCTTCTATCATGAGTTTGATTTGACAAAAGTTATGGAGAACTCGTCAGACCCCATCGTTAGTCATATGCTAGATTGGCTTGACTCAAGTTCACTTGTGAATCCTGTGAAAATGTCAATTTGTGTATGGCATTCAAAGAACTCTTTAATTGATTTAATTGTATATTTTGATGCTAATTTTGTTGATTACAAACTTGATAGAAAAAGTACTAGTGAAACATGTCAATTTGTAGATGTTAATTTAATCTCTTGGTTTAGCAAGAAATAAAATTTGATAGCATTATCCATTTCAGAAGTCGAGTATATCACAATCAAAAATTGTTGTGCTCAAATCTTGTAGATTAAGTAACAACTAGAAGATTATGAAATCAAATTAAATAAGATATCTATAAGATGTGATTATACAAGTGTAATCAATCTAATTAAAAATTTTATTTAACATTCAAGAACTAAACATATTGAAATAACACACCACTTCATAAAAGATCAAATTCAAAAGAGTAATATATTGCTAGAATTTGTTTGTATTGATAAATAATTGACAGACACTTTTACCAAACCTATTAGTGAAGATAGGTTCAGCATGATTAGAAGGGAACTAGGTGTTTGTGACCCCTTTGCTTAAATTTTCTCAAAACTCATAGATACATCAAATCCATTGATCTCTCTCATTTAATTTTTATCCACTCTAATCTCCTTAAATTCTTGTTTCTGAACCTCCTTTGAAAAATTAGTTTTTCATTCTGCTAGGACTTGAGTCGAGTCATGGTTTAGTCTGAGTCAACTCATGCTTGAGTTGACTCAAGGATTCATTAAGTCGACTCATGGTCGAAAATGTAGTTTTTAAACCTGAGCCCTTCTTCCCTTGTTCATTTCACCCTTTCACTGTTTGACCTAAAAAATATTCTTTAAGGCCGTGAGGACCCTAGTTGACCCATCCACCTATCTTTTTCCTTCCAAATTTCTCAGATTAATCTCTGGTGTGCATAATGGGGCTGTGAAGGAAGTGATTGACTATCAAGCGGAGGCTATCTCAAATGGAGCAGGAATCTTTAAGGGACAGCAATTCTAATTATCAAGAAGGTACTATCGCTCCTCATTATTCTCCCATTCCTCCTTCTCCCTTTGCCGCATCCCTTCTTGTGTGGCAATTTACAACTAGGCAGAGTGTGGACTTTCATTTTTTGATCGGGAGGGATTTTAGATTGGAAACTAGATCTGTATACAAGATTGGGAGTGGTTCTTCTTCCTGAATCAACCCACCTATCCATGGCTAGTATGAGAGTTCTACCGATCCATGGTGTGGGGAGATAATGACATTGGCTGTATGGTTAAAAGAGTCACCTTTCTCCTTACCACTGAGAGGTTAGGGCAGATCTAGAGGCTACCTATTGAGGGAGTTGTGCCTTAGCATCGATTCAACAAAGATCAAGCCTTAAGGTCGATTATGAAAAGAAAAGTTGAGGAGAACATTTTTGAGCTTCAAGCAAATCGTCTATCTATGGAATCATATAGTGGATAGGATTATCTTTCCTAAGATCGAACAATTTGGCCTTATCCCCAAGTGAGTGATAGGGATTATGGATTGCATCATCCGGGGACAGCTTTTTGATAAGTACATTAAATATCTATAAAAGCATTAATTTGTAAATTAATTTATCTTTATTTCTATAGAACTGATGTTTTTGTTTGTGTTTTGTAGGAAAAATGATTGTTAATATAAAGAGCTCGATTTGAGGGTTAGAAAAACTTAATTTTGAGCAAATCGGACTTAAAACGGATCCTAAATGAAGAGCTAAAGGTAGGCCCCAATTCAAGTCAAAATAGGCTCAAATTGAGCTCAAAATCAAATCAAACTGGCCAGAACCCAAGCCCAATATAACGTTCGATGTACAATGGACCGACCACTCAATCCACAAAGCCAAGGGTACGGTCCACAGCATAGTTTCATCGGATGCATAGATCGATATGCGATCGGACGACTGTGGTTCTTCCTAATCATATCCAGTGGTGGTGGCCGACAGATTAGCGCAATCCAACAGTCCAAAGCCTTCCACATGTGAGATTCGATGGCCAGCATTGTTTTCGATTGAGAGAAGAAGTTTTGAAGCTTTAAAAGCATCATCCGATGGCCCTCATTAAATCTGCGGTTTGATCCAATGGCTGGAATTGATTCTGACTTGATTTGGGACATTTTTAAGCTATTTTTAGGCCGTTTGATCTCCATCTGATGGTGGGTGTGGGTTGAGGCATTTGAACTAAATTAAATGTCTAGTATCACTCGATTTCAACCCAGATTTCACTCTTTAAAAGAAGGGACTACGGACAAGGGAAGCGAGTAGCGGAAGCGGGCAACAGAGAGAGGCAAGCGGCACCAATCAATTTTCCTTTTATTTTTTTAATTATTATTTTTGGCTTTGGAAGAAAGGGAAGAATATGGAGGAAGAGCTGGAGATCTCTATGTATGGCTAGACACCTCCAACTCAAGAAGACAATGAAGCCTATAAATAGGTTCTTATTTTCTTTTTGAATTTAATTTTTATGTAATAAAATTATACTTTTATTTCATATCTTTTTTTTGAGGTACTAATGTAGCTTGCACAGCCTACACTCTCTACAGACGTGCTATGATCTCTGAATATGATATATGCCTAAGAGAGATGATCATCGTATATCAGATGAAACCTTATATATTGTAATTAGATTTAGATAGTTTATACTTTAAACAGATGAGCCGTGATCTACGAATATGGTCCATACCTCTCAAAGATAAACTACACTAATATCCTAATCATAAGTATTAATATTGTAATATAAAAAAATAATAAAATCTATTTTAAATGGTGGATTTGGAATTCCTGGACTATCTCTCTAAGTTGCTTTCATTCACAAATTACTTTACACTCACAATTTAATTCTTGCTATTTTATTTCTGTTGGTGCAAAAATCTGCCTGCGCCGGAGAAGCTGGAGTTGAGGGGGCTGCAGTCGCCGCCGGGACCTGCAAGGGAAGTCTAAACCGGAGATGGGGTTGCTCCGGCAAGACCCTCCGACGCTCAAGTCAGTTCTCTACCTCAACAAGAATGGAGTGCTCGAACGGAGAATTTAGCAGAGTTTTGAGATAAGAAAAATGAGCTTAGAGAATAACGTATCTGGATCCCCTTTTATAGGCAGAGGGGGCAACGGATTGATGATGACACCTGCAACCGTCTGGTAGTGGGCCGCCCATGGTCAGAGAAATTAATTGTGGAGAGTGGTGGGGTAGACTCGTGGCTGTTGTCATAGTCTGCCACGTATGGCCTGTTGCGGATAGTGGGGCGGCGTCCGTTGCCGCTAGCTGTCAGTGAGTAGTGGGATCGTGCAGCACCTGCCGCAGGGAGCGGGACAGAATCGTGGCCGTTTGCTACAGCCTGTCAGGGAGTAATGGGTCCGCTGCTGGAGCCGCGTAGAATCCACTGTAGGACCTGGAACAGGATCATGATTGTTGTCGCGACCTACCGAGGGGGTGCGGATCTGTCGATTGAGGTTCGGCCGCGGTTGGAGTCCGGCCTCCGTAGGAGCCCGGGCGGAACCGCTCTGATGTCGAAGGTGGAGCCCGGCCTCTGTAGGAGTCCGGGCGGAGCCGTTCTGATGTCGGAGGTGGAGCCCGGCTCCCGTAAGAGTCCGGGCGGAGCCGTTCTGATGTCGGAGGTGGAGCCCAACTCTCGTAGGAGTCCGGGCGGAGCCGTTCTGATGTCGGAGGTAGAGCCCGGCTCCCGTAGGAGTCTGGGCAGAGCCGTTCTGATGTCGGAGGTGGAGCCCGGCTCCCGTAGGAGTCCGGGCGGAGCCGTTCTGATGTCGGAGGTGGAGCCCGGCTCCCGTAGGAGTCCGGGCGGAGCCGTTCTGATGTCGGAGGTAGAGCCCAGCTCCCGTAGGAGTCCGGGCGGAGCCGTTCTGATGTCAGAGGTGGAGCCCGGCTCCCGTAGGAGTCCGGGCAGAGCCGTTTTGATGTCGGAGGTGGAGCCCGGCTCCCGTAGGAGTTCGGGCGGAGCCGTTCTGATGTCGGAGGTAGAGCCCGGCTCCCGTAGGAGTCCGGGCGGAGCCGTTCCGATGTCGGAGGTAGAGCCCGGCTCCCGTAGGAGTCCGGGCGGAGCCGTTCCGATGTCGGAGGTGGAGCCCGGCTCCCGTAGGAGTCCGGGCGGAGCCGTTCTGATGTCGGAGGTAGAGCTCGGCTCCCGTAGGAGTCCGGGCGGAGCCGTTCTGATGTCGGAGGTAGAGCTCGGCTCCCGTAGGAGTCCGGGCGGAGCCGTTCTGATGTCGGAGGTGGAGCCCGGCTCCCGTAGGAGTCCGGGCGGAGCCGTTCTGATGTCGGAGGTAGAGCTCGGCTCCCGTAGGAGTCCGGGTGGAGCCGTTCTGATGTCGGAGGTGGAGCCCGGCTCCCGTAGGAGTCCGGGCGGAGCCTTTCTGATGGGAATTTCGGCCGCGGATATTTTATACCCAACACTAGTCCCCCTACTTCCAAGTTTGAATTTCAAGCAAAGGAAGTACACAGAGAGAGAGATGCGCAGCCAAAATTGCCCCCTCGATCCCTGTGCACAGCTGTCCCCACTTAATGTGCGCGTGTCAGAATCCATTTTTTGGCAAATGCGACTTGAAAAGTCTTTTCGAAACCCCCGTTGAAACGCGATCCCAGGCGTCGCTCTGTGGGAATCTGTGAGCGGTCAACCCTCGATAGCAACGAAGCGGATGAGCGCGACACGCGGCACACACCATCTGGCCCAGGAATTCTCGCCGTCATAACTGCGCCAGGATCCGTCGGCTTTTTAAACCCTTCGATCCATTCACGGTCTCATCTTGTCGTTCTTCTTTTCCCCTGAGAGTCTTGCTCCCCTCGCACCAATTCTCGCCGCCTTTTGCCCATCAATCCATCTCTGAGGGCTTCCACACCGTGTCCTCAACTCTGGAGGCTGTTCTTGAGGGGATTGTTAGGGCTCGAAGGAAGGTGAGGAGGAGGATGACGGTCGGTGAGAATCTCTATCATCTCAGAGGGGGCCCAAGGAAGAATTCCTTCAACAACAGGGGTTTAATATCGGGGGTTGTTGTAGAAGCTATCCTGCCCACAAATTTTGGAGCAGTAAGGCGGGGCAATACCGGTCAAGAGGGCAGAATAGACGTCACAAGTCATGACGGGATCCTTGACGCCGTCGGGGCCAAGGGACCAGAGACGGTCGACGGCGGGGTGGTAGAACTTGTTGCAGAGACGGTGGAAGTAGCGCATGCCGACCTTGCCGGAGCGTCCCAGGTGGCGGCCGTCATGGCTACGGCTCTTCTTGAAACAGGTCTTCGTTACTGCCGTTGTTACCCCCGCCGCCTTCGGAGGTCAATCCCACCCCTTTCTTGCTAAGGTCGGAACTTTGGGGACAGAATGAAGAGAGATGGGGCGAGAGATGTTACACGCACTGGAGAATGCGACTGAGAAGAACAGAGATGGGAAGAGGAATTTGCAGCTTGGATCGGCCTCCGGTTCATCCTGCCCGAACCGTGCTTTGCGAGACATGTATTTTCTTTTTCTCTTTTTCCTGACCCGCCGGGTCCTGTAACGTGTGCTTCTATCAAATAAAATAGTGATTTCAGTACCTTGTTTACCTCTCGTGTCAAGTAATTGTCTGCCGAACTTCTTTCCTTCTTTTTGCCTGTGTCATGCCGTTCCAAGACCGTCGGTGACTTTTTCAGTTCATGTGGGGTCGTCCTTCGCCGGGCTTCTTTTCGGTTTTTCCTGCCGTTAGGAGATATCCACTTGTTAGGTTTGCTGGGATCTTTCTCCGCTGGAGTTGGGGCTAGGTTCGAAGAAGCTCCTGGAAGCTGAAGCAGCATAGTTTTCATAAGAAGTAGGGCAAAGTCTTTCCATAATCAAAGTCATAAGTAAAGTCCAGCTTCCGTAGAAGTCCGGGCGGAGCCGCTCTGATGTCGAAGGTGGAGCCCGGCTCCCGTAGGAGTCCGGGCGAAGTCTTTTTGTGGCGGAACCCGGCTCCCGTAGGAGTCCGGGCGAAACCTTTTGGTGGCGGAACCCGGCTCCCGTAGGAGTCCGGGCGAAACCTTTTGGTGGCAGAACCCGGCTCCCGTAGGAGTCCGGGCGAAACCTTTTGGTAGCGGAACCCGGCTCCCGTAGGAGTCCGGGCGAAACCTTTTGGTGGCGGAACCCGGCTCCCGTAGGAGTCCGGGCGAAACCTTTTGGTGGCGGAACCCGGCTCCCGTAGGAGTCCGGGCCTTACTCCCTGCTCATGTCAGGATGAGGTTCTCCTATTGTTCCTGACAGGGCTGCGGGGGCACGTATGGGCGCTGCGAGGCCTCTCCCCCCATCCGGTCTAAAGGAACCGGACCTTCGACTTTGCTCAAGTTAGGGCGAGGTTCTCCTCCTGTCCCTAACAGGGCTGTGGGGGCACATATGGGCGTTGTGAGGCCTCTCCCCCCATCCGGTCTAAAGGAACCGGGCCTTCGACTTTTGTAAGATTGCATTCTCGTTTTTGATACCGTCTGCTTGAATTGTCCCTAGACAAGTGGGCACACATTTTTCGATTAGGATGAAATCACTGGTAGTATACCCGTAAGTTTTCTGAGTTCCATGGTCGCGGGAGGTCGGCCCCTCCGAGCTCCTTAAGATAATAAGTCCCAGGTCGGACTACTTCTTTGATCTCATAAGGTCCTTCCCAATTTGGGGCTAGCTTCCCCTGGGCCTGCGGCTGTGAGACAGCAGCTCGTCGGAGTACAAGATCCCCCACTCTAAATGTCCTGTTCTTGACTCGGGCGTTATAATATCGGGCAACCTTCTGTCTGTAGGCCGCCATTCGGACCTGAGCGATCTCCCGCCTTTCTTCCAGTAGGTCGAGGTTGGCCCTGAGATTTTGTGCATTCTGGGGTTCGTCGAACGCCACGACTCATGCCGACGGGAGTTTAAGTTCGATCGGGATGACGGCTTCTGTACCAAAGGCTAGAGCAAAGGGAGTCTCTCTCGTAAGCAACCTCCGGGTAGTTCGGTACGCCCATAGCACATGGTAAAGCTCGTCCGCCCAAGTTCCTTTCGCTTTTTCAAGCCTTGTCTTGAATTTCTGCAAAAGGGTTCTGTTCGTTACCTCGGCTTCGCCATTTGCCTGGGGATGGGCCACTGATGTGAACTTGTGGGAGATGTTTAGGTCTTCACAGAATTCAGCAAATCTGGCTCCCGTGAATTGCCGTCCATTATCAGTGATCAGTGTTCGAGGTAAACCGAACCTGCACACTATTGATTTCCAGACGAAGTCCTGCACTTTCGCTTCTGTGATTTTGGCTAGTGGCTCGGCCTCGACCCATTTGGTGAAGTAGTCGATTGCTACAAGGAGGAATTTCCTTTGACCGGACGCCATGGGAAAGGGGCCAAGAATATCCATCCCCCATTGCGCAAAAGGCCATGGGGCACTCAGGGGTGTGAGTTCGGTAGTAGGTTGTCTCTGGACATTGGCGTACCTTTGGCATCGATCGCATTTTTTGACATATTCGATTGAATCATGATGCATTGTTGGCCAGTAGTACCCTTGGCGGAGTAGTTTGTGGGATAGAGATCTGGCACCCAAATGGCTTCCGCAAACTCCCTCGTGCACTTCCCATAAAGCATAGTCGGCCTCTGAGGGTCGGAGACATCTCAAGAGAGGCAAGGAGTACGATCTCTTGTACAATTTGCCCTCATAGAGGATGTACCGGGATGCCTGATTTCGGAGTTTCCGGGCCTCTTTCGCGTCTTGGGGGAGAATCCCATCTCTAAGATAGGTTATCAGCGGGTCGACCCAGCTGGGCTCGTGGTCAATATCCATTACGAGCTGCGGTTCTTCCGTACTTGGGTGCTTTAAAACCTCAAAGAGGACGCCTTTGGGCAATTCGGCCGGAGCCGATGTTGCTAGCTTGGAGAGAAAATCGGCTCTGGCATTCTCCGATCTTGGAATTTGCTTGATGTCGAAATTGTTGAAGGCGGGGGTGAATTCCTTCACCTTCTCAAGATATTTGGCCATACTGTCCTCCCGCGCTTCAAAGCTCCCGCTAACTTGTCCCACTATAAGTTAGGAATCGCTGTGCACCCGGAGTTGGTTTATTCCAAGCTCCTTAGCGACCCTCAATCCTGCGATTAGAGCTTCATATTCTGCTCCATTGTTTGTTGCGGAAAATCCAAAACGCAGAGCGTACTCCGTGACGACTCCCTCCGGGCTGGTCAAGATCAGGCCTGCACCAGCGCCCGCCATGTTGGAAGATCCGTCCACGTGGAGGGTCCAAAAGCCATCGAAGGAACTGGCTTCTTCGTCGGAGGAGTCCGGTTGAGTCTTCAGGTCGTCAATTTTGCTTTGCTCAAGTTCGGCCTCCTCAGGGACGGTGCATTCTACTATGAAATCCGCCAATACCTGGGCCTTTACTGTCGGCCTAGGCTGGTAGTTGATGTCGAATTCTGTGAGCTCGATTGCCCATTTCGCCATTCTCCCAGAAACATCAGCTCGGTGCAAAACCGCTTTGATTGGTTGGTCGGTGAGCAACATCACCGTGTGCCCTTGAAAGTAAGGTCGGAGTCTCCGAGCTGCAATCAACAAAGCGTAGGTCAGTTTCTCTAATTTAGTATACCTGGTCTCGGCATCCCTTAGCACGCGGCTAATGTAGTAGACCGGCCGCTGGATTTTTATTTCTTCTTTGACAAGAACTGCCGCGAGGGATGTGGGAGAGACTGCCAGGTACAAAAATAACTCCTCCCCAGGTTCGGGCTTTGCCAGTAGTGGAGGTGAGCTAAGGTAGCTCTTTAATTCCTCGAATGCCTGTTGACATTCAGGGATCCAACAGAAGTTCTTCGACTGTTTGAGGGTTTGGAAGAAGGGTAAACATCGCTCAGCCGACCTCGCGACAAAGCGATTAAGAGCCGCGATCCTCCCAGTGAGGCACTGAACCTCCTTGATTGACCGCAGGGCGGCCATCTCCTGGATGGCACGAATTTTCTCCGGATTGGCCTCAATCCCACGCCCCGACACCATGAAGCCCAGGAACTTTCCTGAGGTTACCCCAAAAGCACATTTGGTCGGGTTCAGCTTCATTCTGTATTCTCGAAGAGCGCCAAAAGCTTCCTCGAGGTCGGCAACATGATTTCCGAAAGATCTACTTTTCACGAGCATATCGTCCACGTACACCTCCATGTTTCGGCCGATTTGTTCTTTGAAGATTTTATTTACCAGCCGCTGATAGGTTGCGCCTGCGTTCTTGAGGCCGAACGGCATAACCCTGTAGCAGTAAAGGCCGCGACTAGTGATAAAAGCAGTCTTTTCTTCATCTTCCGATGCCATCCTAATCTGGTTATAGCCGGAGAATGCATCCATAAAAGTGAGAAGCTCGTGGCCCGAGGTAGCATCCACCAGTTGGTCGATCCTGGGCAGGGGGTAGCTGTCCTTTGGGCAAGCTTTATTCAGCTTTTTGAAGTCGATACACATCCTCCACTTGCCGTTTGCTTTCTTGACCAAGACAACATTGGAGATCCACTCTGGATAATTGACCTCCTTGATGAATCCGGCCTTGAGAAGTTTATCCACTTCCTCGGCTATCGCCTTCTGCCTCTCTGGGGCATGACTCCGGATTTTTTCTTTTGTTGGCCGATGTTTAGGGTCGACCGCCAGATGATGCTCCATGACCTCTGTTTTGATCCCCGGCATATCCGTCGGGACCCATGCGAAAACGTCCGCATTTCTTCGGAGAAAGTCCACGAGATGCGTCCGCACCTCCTCCTCCAGGTTGGAGCCAATCAACACCACGTGCTCCGCATTCCCATCATTCAAAGGAATTGGTATTAAGTCTTCGATTGGGCCGCCCCTCTCTTCAGTGAGGTCGTCGCGCACATCCAACCCGTCGACTGGACAAAGGTCCGCTCGATCGCTCCTTTGTAGGGCAATATTGTAGCAGTGCCTGGCCAGCGCCTGGTCTCCCCGAACTTCTCCAATCCCTTTGTCAGTGGGGAACTTCAACTTCAAATGATAGGTTGAAACAACGGCTCTGAGGGCATTGAGGCCGGGACGGCCAAGAATTGCATTGTAGGCAGATGGCGCCTTTACCACCAGGAAATTCACCAAAGCCCTGGACTGCTTTGGATGCTGACCCGCGGTCACAGTTAGAGCTATCGTTCCTTCCGTAGGAACGGCGTCACCAGTAAACCCTATCAAGGGGGAGCACATCGGCCTCAGATGACCGCCAAGAGTGGTCATCCTTGAAAAGGCGTTGTAGAACAAGATGTCAGCCGAACTTCCGTTGTCGACGAGAACGCGACGGACATCATAATTTGCTATGTTCAAGGAAACTACGACCGCGTCGTTGTGAGGGAATTGGACTCCCTGGGCGTCTTCTTCAGTGAAGGCTATGGGTTCCTCGACTTTTTGCCGCTTGGGGGGTACAGCTGATTTGCCGAACGCCTCCTGCTGGGATTCCCCCGAGACGACATTAACGGAATCCCGCGGAGACTGGTCGCCCGACCGCCCTTTATCGGCGGTCATAGCCAGAGGTAGTTGTGCAGAAACCCCGCAAGAAGGCATCGGACAGGGAAAGGAGGCTTGGGTGCCGGAAAGGATGGCCGGAAGCAGATCCGTTGAGCGCTCCTTTAAGAACAAGGGTGCTGCAAAGATTCGCGCCCCCCTTCCTCTAGCGCCAATCCTGTTGGTGCAAAAATCCGCCTGCGCCGGAGAAGCTGGAGTTGAGGGGGCCGCGGTCGCCGCCGGGACCTGCAAGGGAAGTCTAAACCGGAGGTGGGGTTGCTCCGGCAAGACCCTCCGATGCTCAAGTCAGTTCTCTGCCTCAACAAGAATGGAGTGCTCGAACGGAGAATTTAGCAGAGTTTTGAGATAAGAAAAATGAGCTTAGAGAATAACGTATCTGGATCCCCTTTTATAGGCAGAGGGGGCAACGGATTGATGATGACACCTACAACCGTTTGGTAGTGGGCCGCCCACGGTCAGAGAAATTAATTGCGGAGAGTGGTGGGGTAGACTCGTGGCTGTTGTCATAGTCTGCCACGTATGGCCTGTTGCGGATAGTGGGGCGGCGTCCGTTGCCGCTAGCTGTCAGTGAGTAGTGGGATCGTGCAGCACCTGCCGCAGGGAGCGGGACAGAATCGTGGCCGTTTGCTACAGCCTGTCAGGGAGTAATGGGTCCGCTGCTGGAGCCGCGTAGAATCCACTGTAGGACCTGGAACAGGATCATGATTGTTGTCGCGACCTGTCGAGGGGGTGCGGATCTGTCGATTGAGGTTCGACTGCGGTTGGAGTCCGGCCTCCGTAGGAGCCCGGGCGGAACCGCTCTGATGTCGAAGGTGGAGCCCGGCCTCCGTAGGAGTCCGGGCGGAGCCGTTCTGATGTCGGAGGTGGAGCCCGGCTCCCGTAGGAGTCCGGGCGGAGCCGTTCTGATGTCGGAGGTGGAGCCCGGCTCCCGTAGGAGTCTGGGCGGAGCCGTTCTGATGTCGGAGGTAGAGCCCGGCTCCCGTAGGAGTCTGGGCGGAGCCGTTCTGATGTCGGAGGTGGAGCCCGGCTCTCGTAGGAGTCCGGGCGGAGCCGTTCTGATGTCGGAGGTAGAGCCCGGCTCCCGTAGGAGTCCGAGCGGAGCCGCTCTGATGTCGGAGGTGGAGCCCGGCTCCCGTAGGAGTCCGGGCGGAGCCGTTCTGATGTCGGAGGTAGAGCCCGGCTCCCGTAGGAGTCCGGGCGGAGCCGTTCTGATGTCGGAGGTGGAGCCCGGCTCCCGTAGGAGTCCGGGCGGAGCCGTTCTGATGTCGGAGGTAGAGCCCGGCTCCCGTAGGAGTCCGGGCGGAGCCGTTCTGATGTCGGAGGTGGAGCCCGGCTCCCGTAGGAGTCCGGGCGGAGCCGTTCTGATGTCGGAGGTAGAGCCCGGCTCCCGTAGGAGTCCGGGCGGAGCCGTTCTGATGTCGGAGGTGGAGCCCGGCTCCCGTAGGAGTCCGGGCGGAGCCGTTCTGATGTCGGAGGTAGAGCTCGGCTCCCGTAGGAGTCCGGGCGGAGCCGTTCTGATGTCGGAGGTGGAGCCCGGCTCCCGTAGGAGTCCGGGCGGAGCCGTTCTGATGTCGGAGGTAGAGCTCGGCTCCCGAGCCGTTCTGATGTCGGAGGTAGAGCTCGGCTCCCGTAGGAGTCCGGGCGGAGCCGTTCTGATGTCGGAGGTGGAGCCCGGCTCCCGTAGGAGTCCGGGCGGAGCCGTTCTGATGTCAGAGGTAGAGCTCGGCTCCCGTAGGAGTCCGGGCGGAGCCGTTCTGATGTCGGAGGTGGAGCCTGACTCCCGTAGGAGTCCGGGCGGAGCCTTTCTGATGGGAATTTCGGCCGCGGATATTTTATACCCAACAATTTCTTTTAAATTCTTCTATAATCAATTCTCTTTTAGTATTTCTTCATGAAATAATTGCCCTGGATCTTCAAAAAAATGATCCCGACTCATCCTATCTATATAGTTTGAGTTGATTTTTATTCTTAATTGCCTATGATCACGATCAAATTTTGGCATCGTTATCGAGGATCTAGGCACGATAATTTTTTTTAAAAAAAATGTTAGCTTTTTTTAGTCTTATTTGCTTTCTTAGTTAACTTCTTTAATTATTATTACTTTATTTTAGTTGCTTTATTTTTTAAATTATCTTTTATTCTTGTTAAAATTAAAAAAATAAAATAAAATAAAAAATAAAATAAAATAAAAACTTTCAAATTTGCTTGGACATCTTGCCTTTTTGCATAGCATCGTCGTAACACATCTTAAGGGCACAAATCCTAAATAAGATAAGATAGAAATTTTATCATTCTCCCTTGGCCCACAACCACAGCTCTATATTTTGCATTGATATAAACTTTGACTTAAAATTATTTAGAAGTTAGCCCCTAAGGACTCTTAAGCTTAATAGGACAAGAAATCCTAAGAGTTGAACCAGATTAGGATTAGTCAATTTAACTAGTATCTAGAATAATGGTTCAAGGATAAGATCTGGAAGAAAGATGGTTATTTAATTGGTTCTATTCATTTACTTGACTAATTTTAATTAATATCTAAAGAAAACAATGAGGGGACCCCCATTGACCTTACATTCATCTGATCAGTTGAGTGGCTAGTCTTTTACTTGGAGGGCTCAAAGGTAACCTTAATAGTTAGGAGCTGTCTCGATCGAGGATAACCCTAACTAGAATTTAATTTGTTTATAACTTATTTGCTATTAAAATTTAAATCTAATTAAAATACTCTTCTCTATCATCTTTAGATTTAGGATTCCTTAGGACTCATCTTTAGAACTCTCTTCTCATCTATCTTTCCTTCCTCTTCTTTCTTCTTCCATAAGAAAATTGCAAAAATAACTAAAAATTTGCAACATCCTTCTTAGACAAGGATATCTAGATGATTAGTTAGAATCGAGTTGAACCCTACATCAAGTCCAGTAGACCTTAAAGACACCATGAGTGAAATCGATCAACCATAAGTCCTAAAGGACTTGTGTTATCCGATTAGGTCAGTCCAACCCTCATGTATCCAACTGTCACAGACAGATGTCAATTTCAAAATTAAATCTCAGATCATAAACATACTTTCTAAATTCCTCAAAATCAAGGATGCATATATTTTTATGAGAAAATTTGAGGAAGTATGCACCATGATGTAGCTCTAACAACTCACTGAGGATGCTATAAAACTTAAGCTGATCAATTTTATCCTTAAGGACAGTGCTAAAAAATAGTTATACAGTCTTCCTAACTAGTTCATAGCATCATGGGAGCATTTTGTTAAAGTATTCTTAAAGAAAATTTTCCCATACCATATGACTGCCAAATTTAGGAATGAAATTAATTAATTCTATCAATTACCTAGTGAGTCATTTTGAAAGTACTTCGATCACTTTAAGAACTCTTTGAGTCAATGCCCACACCATGAAATTAAGACTTGGAGACTGTGCCAAATCATTTACGAGGGACTAGACCCAAACTCCAGAATAATGTTAGAAACATATGCTAGGGTTAGTTCATGAACAAAGAGCCTATAGAAGTATGGCAATTTTTAGAGGACCTAGTAGAGAAGAGCTTACAATAAGAGATAACTAGAGAACCCAAAAGACTCACACCTTCAAGAGGGAGAGTACATCAAGTTCAAACTTCTCTAGCTATCGAGGCCAAAATTGCTACCCTAGTTTGAAGAATTGAATCCCTAAAACTCCAGGGGCACACCCAGGTGAACTAAATTTCAACATCCACTTGCAATGGGCGTAATGCCATAGACCACATGATGGATGTATGTCCCTTCTTGATGGGCCTAATTGGAAACCAAGTAGCACAGGTCAATGCTGCTTATCACAGACCCAAAAATGATCCCTATGCACCAACATACAATCCAGGATGGAAGAACCACCTCAATTTTTTTTGATCACAAGGGTTAAACTCAAGTAGACCTGTCTTCAATTAGCCCAATCCCAGGCCCACTCAATCATCGAATAACCCACCAGGCTTCGACAATGATCAAAGACTTAATACATTGGAAAAAGCGTTAGAGGTTTTGGTGAAATCAACTTCTGATAGCACAAATACCTTTAATGATTTCATGAAAACTATGGATAATTTCATGCAAACTATGGGCTAGATTCTGACAGCTAATAGCCAAGCATTAGCTCGATTGGAGATGTAATTAGGATAGTTGGCTACCACCATCAACGAAAGAGAAAAAGAAAAATTATCAAGCCAACCAAAACCTAACCCTAGAGCCCAAACCAATCAGCAATCCCAACCTGAAGGTTGATTCAACCATGTAAATGTGGGGAAAATCAGTGCAGGGGTAAAATGGTAATTTTGAAATTTTTTCAAAATCACTATTTTATAGTGAAAATTATTAATTAATCTAATTAATTAATAAGAATTTATCCTACATTAGGATCTAAATATGATATATAGCATGCATGCATTTAAATTTGAAATTCGAATTTTAATAGTAAACACTTTACTGTAATGTGTTGAGAACACAATACCTTTGTGCGGATAGTAGATCACCGCAATCTGATCACCGTCGGGAGAGTCTGATAATCGTGATGTAGCTACACAATATGTCTGGCCTCTGTGGATCATCCACACAAAGCTCTCGATCTGATCGACTCCTCACGAGTGCAAGCTCGTTGTAGAGCCCTTTCGACGGTCGATGCTGATCGAACTCCTTCGATCGATGTCTGTCAATTCTTTGGATGCTTTGGATCATCAGCAGACGTGCTTGAGAGGATGTTAAAGATCTCCCTGAAATTTAGTGGGCTCACAACACTCATAGCTCACCTTCTCACTTTCCGAACTCTAGGCTGAAACCTTGAAGAACTCACTGAAACCCTACGCACACTTTTTCTTTCTTTTCTTTCTTTTTCTCTCGGAAGGATATTGACCTTCACCTTGCAAACAAGGATTCCTCACGCCCAGATTTTTTCTCCAAAATTTTTTTTACACACGCCCCACTCTTCTCCTCCTTTTAAAATAATGTCAAACATCTTATCCACGTGAGAGGATAAAGATGAGTAATTGCACATTTGAATTCAAATCAAAATTTGAATTTAAATGAAAACCAATTTATTCCTATCCACTAAGGGTGTGAGAAGAGGAGGGCGTGGCTTAATTTGTGCGTGAGTAATTTCATGAGAAATATTTTCTCGTGTAATAAATGGGGCATTAAAAGAGGATAAGGTCAAGGCGCTAAGATTGGTTGCTCATTCAAATTCAAACTTTTGTTTTGAATTTGAATGGCCAACTAATCATCCTTATCCACTCATTTGGCACATTAAAGTAGGGCGTGAGGAGGGCTTTGCGTGAGAAAAATTCATGAGAACTTTCTTCTCGTGAATTCAAATGAGGTGGCGCAGGGAGAATGGGTCAAGGTGGTTTCATTATTTAAACCAACCTAATTGAACCAAATAAGTTAGGCCCAATTAGATTAATTTAAACCCAACTAAATTAGGCTTAATTAGGCTCAATAAAATTCTAATCAAATCAGGAATTGATTAAGCCCAACCCCTGATCAAATCAGGGACCAAACCATCTCGACGATTAGGTCAACTCTTAACCTAATCGGGTCAAACCCAACTGAATCCAATTCAATTGGACTTGATCTAAAATTAATTACTTAATTAAATTGAGTTAATTAGTGATAAAATTACTAATTAAATCTCTCATAAATATTGAGTCCAAATTCGATGGCTAATCGGGCATCAGAATTCATCGATATGTAACCCTGATCGAAGAGTCCTAAACCAGTGGGACTCTTGACCCCGGTACCCAAAATGTGTGAAATTCATGATCAGAGAATCCTGATTCTCGATCATAGAATCTCAGACATAAAGGACTCTTCACCAGCTATCAGATCAGATAGGAACCTCTAATGTGTGTGACCCCGCAGGTTCAAACCTAAGCCGGTAGCACAGGAACCAATTCCTGTACTAATCGAAGTGACCATCTAGCAATGGTACCCGATGATCGGATAGGTCGAATGGTCGCAATCATAATACTCAGAACCTACGTGAATATGGTTACTGTATAATTCATCCTTTTGACCTCTGTGTTTAGGATGACTTAAGGTTAAACTGTCAATCCTGATTAGATCATCCGAATCGTGCTCAACTCAAACAGTCCTATGACTCCTCACAAAGACCACCCTGGCCAAGATTTTGCTAAATTGAAATATGGCTGTACATAGCTCCTAAACTGGAGTGGTCAATCCTATCTTGACATACGCACCGATAAGTCAAGTACTTGACTACACCCAGCAGCCTTCCGTCACTGAATTAAAAATTCAGGTAGTCCAGTGCCTAAGTGCAGTGAGTTGCTTGCAAGTCACTGTGGCGGTCTCAGGTCGGAGGGATATTTATACCCATATTCCATCGGAGCAAATCTTGACAGCAGAAATAGCTCCGGAGTCGGTCACGTTCAGTACAGATGTACCCTTACATCTCACCTGTATGCCATACCAGTATCTCCACACTCATTGGTTAAGAGGACAACCAACATATATGGCACACAACGACCTATGCTTGATAAACGTTGTCATCCTTGGTAACAACGTATCATTTGGTCACGAACAGATTTAAGGACTAAATGATAAATCCTCCTTTATCGAGTCTAAATAGTCCTAAGGACTTCACCACAACATAAGAGTTCATTAGAAGATGAAACATTTTGTGATGAAAAATGCCAAAATAATTTTTATTAATTCATAATTCATGTACATATACAAAATTGAGCACAACCGTCAACAGGCTGACGATTGACTTGGGGACACTATTTTCAACAATCTCCCACTTGGCCTAAAGCCAATCGGTGCAGTATCCAATACCCATCTTCAACTTGTAGTCGTCGAACTCCTTCACCGCAATGGCTTTAGTGAATGGGTCGGCCAGGTTCTCCTTTCCGTCGATCTTCTGAAGGTCGACATCATCTCGATCCATAATTTTTCAGATGAGATGGTAGCGGCACAGAATATGCTTCGTCCGCTGGTGTGCCTTGGGTTTCTTCGCCTGAGCAATGGCTCCAGAGCTGTCACAGTAGAGCAGAACTGGATCAATAATGGAGGGTGCTACTCCGAGCTCGATGATGAATTTTCTCAGCCACACCACTTCTTTAGCAATATATGATGCAGCGACATACTCTGTCTCGCAAACTGAATCAGCCACTGTGTGTTGCTTGGAACTCTTACAGCAGATAGCCCCACCATTAAGGGTAAAAATAAATCTCGATATACTTTTGCTGTCATCATGATTAGACTGAAAACTAGAGTCTGTAAACCCTATAAGTCTCAAGTTTGATTCACCATAAATAAGCCACTGGTCCTTAGTATTTCTTAAATACTTCAGGATGATTTTAACAACCTTTCAGTGATTCTCCCCTGGATCAGATTGGTATCTACTCACTACCCCTAGTGAGTATGCCACATCTGGTCGTGTACATGTCATGACGTACATGATAGATCCCACTGTCGAAGCATATGGAATCCTACCCATACGCTCTCTCTCTTGAGGTGTTGTTGGACAATCCCTCTTCGAGATAGAAATTCCATGGCCTATCGGTAGATAGCCTTTTTTGAAATTCTCCATGCTGAACCTCTTCAGCATAGTATCTATGTACATTGACTGGGATAAATCAAGCAACCTTTTAGATCTATCCCTATAGATCCTCATCCCTAGGATGTAGGAAGCTTCTCCCAGATCCTTCATGGAGAACTGTGACGATAGCCAAATCTTTATTCCCTGTAATGCAGGGATATCATTCCCCATTAAGAGAATGTCATCCACATACAATACAAGAAATACTACTACTGGACCATTAGCCCATTTATAAATGCAGGGCTCTTCTCTGTTCTTAACGAAGCAATACGTCTTGATCATCCTATCAAAATGTATGTTCCAACTCCGGGATGCCTGCTTAAGTCCATAAATGGACCTCTGTAGTCTGCACACCTTAGACTCATCTGTGGATGTGAATCCTTCAGGTTGTATCATATACACCTCTTCGTCCAGCTGTTTGTTTAGGAAAGCTGTCTTCACATCCATTTGCCAGATTTCATAGTCCAGATGGTAGCTATCGCAAGCATAATCCTAATGAATTTGAGCATTGCCACAAGAGAAAATATCTCGTTATAGTCTATACCATAACATTGACGATATCCCTTGGCAACCAGATGGGCTTTATAGGTTTCCACCTTTCCGTCTGTGCCCCTCTTCCTCTTGAAGACCCACTTACACCCTATGGGTTTTACTCCTTCGGGTGGGTCAACCAATGTCCACATATCGTTGACCTTCATGGACTCCATTTCGGATTTCATGGCCTCTAGCCATTTCTCAGAGTCGGATCTCTGCATTGCATCCTCATCATTTTCATCAAGTTCGATAGGATCATCATCCCAGACCAAGAAACCATAGTATCTGTCTGGTTGATGTGGTACTCTACAAGATCGCCTTAAGGGTGCTTGAACAATGGGCTCCGGATCTGATCTAATCAAATTCGGTTCAGGTTCAGCAACTTGCGTCGGATTTTCCACCTGTCAAATTTTGTTAAGTTCGACCTTAGAGACAACAGTCCCTTCACCAAGGAACTCCTTTTCCAAAAAGATTGCCTTAAGGCTGACAAATACTTTTTGCTCATCAGCTAGGTATAAGTAATACCCTTTGGTCTCTTTTGGGTACCCTATAAAATTATACTTGTCAGATCTAGG
This sequence comes from Elaeis guineensis, assembly GCF_000442705.2. Taxonomy (NCBI): domain Eukaryota; kingdom Viridiplantae; phylum Streptophyta; class Magnoliopsida; order Arecales; family Arecaceae; genus Elaeis; species Elaeis guineensis. The sequence goes on along the minus strand of NC_025993.2, from coordinate 77,622,203 downwards.
TCCAAGCTTGTCCGTAATTAAACGTTTAACATAAGCCGGACACCCCCAAACTCTAAGGTGCGAGAGTACTGGCTTACGTCCTATCAATATCTCATATGGCATTTTGGTTACAGACTTACTCGAAACCCTATTTAGAAGGTAACAAGCCGATTCGAGCACATATCCCCAAAGGGAGATCGGCTGACCAGCAAACCCCATCATGGATCGAACCATGTCCAACAAGATCCGATTCCTCCTTTCAGACACACCATTATGCTGTGGTGTTCCAGGAGGTGTCCATTGAGAGAGAATCTCATTCTCCCCAAGATATGTCAGAAAATCATTGGAAAGGTATTCACCTCCTCGATCAGATCGAAGAGTTTTAATACACTTTCCAGTGTATTTTTCTACCTCATTTCGGAATAGTTTAAACATTTCAAATGATTCCGACTTATGCTTCATTAAATAGACATACCCATACCTCGATAGGTCGTCTGTGAAGGTTATGAAGTAGAAATATCCATCTCTTGCATTTGAGCTCATGAGTCTACATACATCAGAATGTACTAGAGCCAGGAGTTCACTGGCTCGCTCACCTTTTTTAGTAAAAGGTGACTTGGTCATTTTATCAAGAAAACATGACTCACAGGTTGGAAGTGATTCATAATCACCTACTTCAAGAATTTCTTCTTGAGTCAACCTGTTTATCCTGTTCTTATTGATATGACCTAGCCTACAGTGCCAAAGGTAGACTTCTGACACATTATCTATTCTAGGGCATTTACCAGAGGTTTGAACCATATTAACAGGTTGTGATAGAAAGTAAATTCTATTATTAAGTTGTCCAACAAACATTGTAACACCATTCAAAATGATATTGCAAATATTTCTTTTTATTAAAAATTGATAACCGTTCATGGCCAAAAGGCCTACAGAAATAATATTTAATAAAATGCTTGGACAATAGTGACATTCACTCAGAATTATATTTCGAGAATTGATTACAAGGATCATGATTCCTAATGCTAGAACTGAAACTTTGCTTCCATCTCCAACGTTCAGGAATCTCTCGCCTTCATCAAATCTCCTACTGACCTGCAGACCCTACATCGAATTGCAAATATGATAAGGGCTTCCGATATCCAATACCCAGGTAGTAGTATCACAAATGAAAAAGTTGCAAGGTATTATCATATAAGTACCTTGCTTCTTCTTCGGCCTGTTCGGATCCAGTGAGGCAATGTATAGAGGACAGTTCCTCTTCCAGTGCCCCTGCTTCTTGCAAAAGAAGCACTCCGCCTGGCTTTGGTCGGGCTTGCGCTTCTTGGTCTGACCCTGTGCAGACATCCCAGCGTGCGGCTGCACCTTCTTATTCTTCTTCTTCTTGTTCTTCTTTCCTTTCTTAAAGGGTCGACGACCAGAAGAAGACCCTCCCACAATATTTACCGACTCCTTTTGGAGCTGGTGGTCCTTCTCAAAGTTCTGCAGCAACCCCAACAAGCCATGGTAGTTCACTGTAGGCTTTGTCATTCAAAAATGAGTAAGGAAGGGAAGGTAGGACCTGGGCAGAGAATTAAGGATCGTATCCTTACCGAGCTGCTCGTGCAGGGAAAAGCCCAGTTTACTTAGGTGCTCAATCATTTCGATCATGTACAGTACATGATCAGTGACTGAGGCTCCATCCCTCATCCGAGCATTGAAAATGGCACAACTAGTTTTATGCCTTTTAACATCGTTAGACGTGCCAAAGGAGTCGTTCAATATTTGAAGCATCTCTTGTGGTTGGGTATTCTCGAACCTACAGCTGAACTCATCATTCATTGTCGCCAGCATAATGCACCGAACGGTGGTGCGGTCGTTGAGCCACTTCTGGTAAGTATCTCGGATCACCCCTCTAGCGTTCAGGGCTGGCTCCTCAGGTGCCGGATCCGTTACTACATAAAAGATCCACTCATGCTCAAGGACGATTTTTAATTTTCGATACCAGCTATCGAAATTAGGTCCCATGAGCTTGTCATTATCTAATAATGACTGGAGCGAAAGGGTAGTGGCCATAGCTGCATAAAGGAAAATCAGACCTATATTAGTACATAAATTATTAATACTAAAGACTTTAACTTTAGTTTAAAGTTTCTCCCAGTATTTTTACGAATTGGTAGCCTCAACCTCTAATTTGAGGAATTACTTTAATTCCTTAGTGGGTACTAGAATCCACACAGACTACATATGAGCCCAACTTGGTTGGTCAACCCATGTGCATCTATGGGTAGGTTCATAACCAGTTGTTTCTCTAAACAACTTTTAATAATTAATTTTGCCCCTGAACCTAATTAGTAGGCTTTGGCCTCCACTGAAAAGATCTGGTTAGGTCCAACCATTAACATGATTTGATTTGGTGAATCAGACCAATAAATGATCAGGCCCGACTTTGACCGGCCAACCTGACCACAATCAGAAAGACTCAAACCAAATTATCATATTATGAATGATAATTCCATTAGTCAATAAGTATCAGGCCTTTGGGCCTCCAATGATTATTAAACTAATGGACTCATTATCACTCACTTAATGGAGGCTATGATTTAGTTATCAATATAACTTAATCATTTTTAGGACCTAATAATTTTTGAGGATTTTATTAAAGAATCAAAGAGAAGAAAATATCCAGCCAATTTCAATCCTCCCACTGACTTCACCAAGTCAGATTAAAAAGGATTTACTTAAAGCTGGCATTAGGAGCACCTAAATCAGTCAAACTGATTTACCTAATGACATGGGTGAGCCCTAATCACCAAGTGATCTAATCAAAACCTAATTCACCAGGTTGGCCAGGTAAGTGAGATCAGTGGTGGGGATAAGCCATTAACTCGTCAGAGATCGAATCACTGTGGGTAGCTCCCGCTTAAAAACCACTGGTCAAACTGCCAAACTTACCTTAGACACCAACCGGTTCATTAGTTTTAATTTGATCAACTTAGTAAATAGGGTTCCACCGCATAGCCATGAATTAAGTCCATTTTGGTCTAGTTAAAGACATGGACCTATTCAACTACAACTATTGGAGTTGAGTCTAGAGTATCCTTGACCTAATCTAATTCAACTTTTGATTAGATTTGACCAATTACTCTAATTTAGTCCATTTCTTTAAGCTAACCTTAGGTCTAACCTAATTATGGACATAATCCATCTAACCCATTGACCCATAATTTTATGCAATTGTCTTAGGTCTTAATTCACAATTCTAGACCTACTAGACAACACTTAATTCTTTTAATTAAGTATTTGGGCTGATAGGTCAGGGTTTGGTATTTCGAAAATAATTTTCAAATTTGAAAGGTTTTATTTTTTGTTCACCAAATATATTGACTCATTTCACAAATAGATCAGTACATTTCATAAATAGCAATCCTATTGCTAATTACATAATAGAAAATAACTTAAAAAAAATATCATGAATATTTCTTTAGATCTAATCTAACACATTCATGATGAATTTCATAATTGAACCTTTACAATTAATTCCTTTCGCTGCTTCATCTGCATGGGATATAATTGCAGTGGCATCCCTACCGCCATAGGAGACCCCATCGAATGGAAGGAGAGGGCCTTTAAACCCTATTTTTCTCCTATGACCAAACGGTCATGGCAACCAACCCAATTCGATTACTTGCTACTTGGATCAAGTATATCTAAATATACCAATTTTAAAATTTAAATTTTAAATTTCAAATTTTAAATTTTAAATTTTGAAATTCAAATTTTAAACAAATTTCAAATTTCAAATTTTTGATTTTAAATTTTAAATTTCAAATTCCAAATTTTAAATTTTGAATTTTTGAATTTCGAATTTCAAATTTGAAAATTCAAATTTCAAATTTTGAATTTCAAATTTTTGAATTTTGAATTTCGAACAACTTTCAAAATTCAAATTTCAAATTTTGAATTTCAAATTTCAAATTATAAACTTTTAGATTACAACTTAATCTATGCATGCAAATATATATATCATATCTAAGAACCTGCTCTGATACCATTTGTGGGGAAAATCAGTGCAGGGGTAAAATGGTAATTTTGAAACTTTTTCAAAATCACTATTTTACAGTGTGTTGGGTATAAAATATCCGCAGCCGAAATCGACAGCGGAACGGCTCCGCCCGGACTCCTATGGGAGCCGGGCTCCTCCATCGACAGCGGAACGGCTCCGCCCAGACTCCTATGGGAGCCGGGCTCCTCCATCAACAGCAGAACGACTCCGCCCGGACTCCTATGGGAGCCGGGCTCCTCCATCGACAGCGGAACGGCTCCGCCCGGACTCCTATGGGAGCCGGGCTCCTCCATCAACAGCAGAACGGCTCCGCCCAGACTCCTATGGGAGCCGGGCTCCTCCATCGACAGCGGAACGGCTCCGCCCGGACTCCTACGGGAGCCGGGCTCCTCCATCGACAGCAGAACGGCTCCGCCCGGACTCCTATGGGAGCCGGGCTCCTCCATCGACAGCGGAACGGCTCCGCCCGGACTCCTACGGGAGCCGGGCTCCTCCATCGACAGCGGAACGGCTCTGTCCGGACTCCTATGGGAGCCAGACTTCTCCATCAACAGCAGAACGGCTCCGCCCGGACTCCTATGGGAGCCGGGCTCCTCCATCAACAGTGGGGCGGCTCCGTCCGGATCTCTACGGGAGCCAAGCTCCGTCCTCAGTCTCCGACCTCAGTATCGACTGCTGGAGTCGGACTCCACCCACGACCTCGACCGAAAGGGGGACTCCTCCCGCACTCCTACAAACGCCGAACTCCGACCACTGTCGAGCCTCGATCAACAGATCCGCTTCCCTTGGCAGATCATGATAACAACCATGATCCTGTTCCACTTCCTATAGCGGATTTCGTGCGGCTCCATCACCCCCTGCGGCGGACCCATTACTCTCTGACAGGTTGTGTCAATAACTATGATGCTGCTCCGCTCCCTGTGACAGGTGCTGCACGATCCCACTACTCGCTGACAACTAGCAGCAACGGACGCCGCTCCACTACCTGCAGTAGGCCCTACGTGGCGGGCTGGGGCGATGGCCACGGGTCTACCCCACTATCTTTCGCAATCAATTTCCCTGACCATGGGCGGCCCACTACCAAGCGGTTACAAACGTCGCCATCAATCCATTTACCTCCTCCGCCTATAAAAGGGAGACCCAGATACGTTATTCTCTAAGCTCCTTTTCCCTATCTCAAAACTCTGCTAAATTCTCCGTTCGAGCACTCCATTCTTGTTGAGGCAGAGAACTGACTTGAGCGTCGGAGGGTCTTGCCGGAGCAACCCCACCTCCGGTTTAGACTTCCCTTGCAGGTCCCGGCGGCGACCGCGGCTTTCCCGACTCCAGCTTCTCCGGTGCTAGCGGATTTTTGCACCAACAGGATTGGCGCTAGAGGAAGGGCTGTGTCTTCACAGCACCCTTGTTCTTGAAGGAGCGCTCAACGGACCCGCTTCCGGCCATCTTTTCCGGCATCCAATCCTCTTTTCCCCATCCGATGCCCTCCCGTGAGGTTTCTGCACAACTACCTCCGGCTATGGTTGCTGATAAAGGGTGGCCGGAGGACCGGCCTTCGCCGGATTCCGTCAACGTCATCTCGGGAGAATCCCGGTCGGAGGCAGCTGCACCCCTCAAGCGGCAAAAAGTCGAAGAGCCCATAGCCTTCACTGAAGAAGACGCCCAGGGAGTCCAATTCCCTCATAACGACGCGGTCGTAGTTTCCTTGAACATAGCAAATTATGACGTCCGTCGCATTCTCGTCGACAACGGAAGTTCGGCCGATATCTTATTCTACAGTGCCTATTCGAGAATGGCCGCTCTTGGCGGTCATCTAAGGCTGATGTGCTCCCCCTTGATAGGGTTTACTGGTGACGCCGTTCCGACGGAAGGAATGATAGCTCTAACTGTGACCGCGGGTCAGCATCCAAAGCAGTCCAGAGCCCTGGTGAATTTCCTGATGGTAAAGGCGCCGTCTGCCTACAATGCAATTCTTGGCCGACCCGGCCTCAATGCCCTTAGAGCCGTTGTTTCAACCTACCATTTGAAGTTGAAGTTCCCCACTGACAAGGGGATTGGAGAAGTTCGGGGAGACCAAGCGCTGGCCAGGCACTGCTACAATATTGCCCTGCAAAGAAGCGATCAAGCGGACCTCTGTCCAGTCGACGGGTTGGATGCGCGCGACGACCTCACTGAAGAGAGGGGCGGCCCGATCGAGAACCTAATACTAATTCCTTTGAATGATGGGAATGCGGAGCATGTGGTGTTAATTGGCTCCAACCTGGAGGAGGAGGTGCGGACGCATCTCGTGGATTTTCTCCGAAGGAATGCGGACGTTTTCGCATGGGTCCCGGCGGATATGCCGGGGATTGAGACAGAAGTCATGGAACATCATCTGGCGGTCGACCCTAAACATCGGCCAACAAAAGAAAAAATCCGGAGTCATGCCCCGGAGTGGCAGAAGGCGATAGCCGAGGAAGTGGATAAACTTCTCAAGGCCGGATTCATCAAGGAGGTCAATTATCCAGAGTGGATCTCCAATGTTGTCTTGGTCAAGAAAGCAAACGGCAAGTGGAGGATGTGTATCGACTTCAAAAAGCTGAATAAAGCTTGCCCAAAGGACAGCTACCCCCTTCCCAGGATCGACCAACTGGTGGACGCTACCTCGGGTCATGAGCTTCTCACTTTCATGGACGCATTCTCCGGCTATAACCAGATTAGAATGGCATCAGAAGATGAAGAAAAGACCGCTTTTATCACTAATCGCAGCCTTTACTGCTACAGGGTTATGCCGTTCGGCCTCAAGAACGCGGGTGCAACCTATCAACGACTGGTGAACAAGATCTTCAAGGAGCAGATCGACCGAAACATGGAGGTTTATGTGGACGATATGCTCGTGAAAAGCAGGTCTTCCGAAAATCATGTAGCCGACCTCGAGGAAACCTTTGGCGCTCTTCAAAAGTATAGAATGAAGCTGAACCCGACCAAATGCACCTTTGGGGTAACCTCAGGAAAGTTCCTGGGCTTCATGGTGTCGGGACGCGGGATCGAGGCCAATCCGGAGAAAATTTGCGCCATCCAAAATATGACTGCCCCAAGGTCGATCAAGGAGGTTCAATGCCTCACGGGAAGAGTCGCAGCTCTTAATCGCTTCATCGCGAGATCGGCCGAACGATGTCTGCCCTTCTTTCAAACCCTCAAACAGCCGAAGAACTTCTGTTGGACCCCTGAATGCCAACAGGCATTCGAAGAATTGAAAAGCTACCTTAGCTCGCCCCCACTACTGGCGAAGCCCGAGCCTAAGAAGGAATTATTTTTGTACCTGGCGGTCTCTCCCACAGCCCTTGCAGCTGTCCTTGTTAAAGAGGAAATGAAAGTCCAGCGACCAGTCTACTACATTAGTCGCATGTTGAGGGACGCCGAGACCAGGTATACTAAATTAGAAAAACTGACCTACGCCTTGTTGATTGCAGCTCGGAGACTCCGGCCTTACTTTCAAGGGCACACGGTGACGTTACTCACCGACCAACCGATCAAGGCGGTTTTGCACTGAGCTGATATCTCCGGAAGAATGGCGAAATGGGCCATCGAGCTCACAGAATTCGACATCAACTACAAGCCTAGACCGGCGATAAAAGCCCAGGTGTTGGTGAATTTCATAGTAGAATGCACCATCCCCGAGGAGGCCGAACCTGAGCAAAACAAAATTGACGACCTGAGGACTCAACCGAACTCCCCCGACGAAGAAGCCAGTTCGTCCGATAGCTTTTGGACCCTCCATGTGGACGGATCGTCCAACATGGCAGGCGCGGGTGCAGGCCTGATCTTGACCAGCCCGGAGGGAGTCGTTGCGGAGTATGCTCTGCGTTTCGAATTCCCCACAACAAACAATGGAGCGGAGTATGAAGCTCTGATCGCAGGATTGAGGATCGCCAGGGAGCTCGGAATAGGTCAACTCCGGGTGCACAGCGATTCCCAACTTGTGGTGGGGCAAGTCAGCGGGAGCTTTGAAGCGCGGGAGGACAGTATGGCCAAATATCTTGAGAAGGTGAAGGAGTTCATCCCTGCCTTTGGCGATTTCAACATCAGGCAAATTCCAAGATCGGAGAACACCAGAGCCGATCTTCTCTCCAAGCTGGCGACATCGGCTCCGGCCGAATTGCCAAAAGGCATCCTCTTTGAAGTTTTGAAACGACCGAGTATGGAAGAACCGCGACTCGTAATGGAGATCGACCATGAGCCCAGCTGGGTCGACCCGCTAATAACCTATCTTAGAGATGGGATTCTCCCCCAGGACACGAAAGAAGCCCGAAAACTCCAAAATCAAGCCTCCCGGTACATCCTTTATGAGGGCAAATTGTACAAAAGATCGTACTCCTTGCCTCTCTTGAGATGCCTCCGACCCTCAGAAGCTGACTATGCTTTATGGGAAGTGCACGAGGGAGCTAGCGGAAGCCATTTAGGTGCCAGGTCTCTATCCCACAAGCTACTCCGCCAAGGGTATTACTGGCCAACAATGCACCATGATTCAATTGAATATGTCAAAAAGTGTGATCGATGCCAGAGATACGCCAACGTCCAGAGACAACCTGCTACCGAGCTTACACCCTTGAGTGCCCCATGGCCTTTTGCGCAATGGGGAATGGATATTCTTGGCCCCTTTCCCATGGCGTCTGGTCAAAGGAAATTCCTCCTTGTAGCAATCGACTACTTCACCAAATGGGTCGTGGCCGAGCCACTAGCCAAAATCACAGAAGCGAAAGTGCAGGATTTCGTCTGGAAATCGATCGTGTGCAGGTTCGGTTTGCCTAGAACCCTCATCACTGATAATGGACGGCAATTCGCGGGAGTCAGATTTGCTGAATTCTGTGAAGACCTAAACATCTCCCACAAATTCACATCAGTGGCCCATCCCCAGGCGAACGGCGAAGCCGAGGTAACAAATAGAACCCTTTTGCAGGGGATCAAGACCAGGCTCGAAAAAGCAAAAGGAACTTGGGCGGACGAACTTTATCATGTGCTATGGGCTTATCGGACCACCCAGAGGTTGCCTACAGGAGAGACTCCCTTTGCTTTAGCCTTTGGTACGGAAGCTGTCATCCCGATCGAGCTTAAACTCCCGTCGGCACGAGTCGCGGTATTCGACGAACCCCAAAACATGCAAAGTCTCAGAGCCAACCTCGACCTACTGGAAGAAAGGCGGGAGATTGCTCAGGTTCGAATGGCAGCCTACAGACAGAAAGTTGCCCGATATTACAACGCCCGAGTCAAGAACAAGGTATTCAAAGCAGGGGATCTAATGCTCCGGCGAGCTGCTGTCTCACAACCACAGGGCCAGGGGAAGCTTGCCCCAAACTGGGAGGGACCTTATGAGGTCAAAGAAGTAGTCCGACCTGGAACTTATTATCTCAAGGAACTCGGAGGAGCCGACCTCCCGCGACCGTAGAGCTCAGAAAACTTACGGATGTACTACCAGTGATTTCGTCCTAATCAAAAAATGCGTGCTCATTTGTCTTAGGACAATTCAAGCAGACGGTATCAAAAATGAGTGGTCAACCTTATAAAAGTCGAAGGCCCGGTTCTTTTAGACCGGATGGGGGGAGAGGCCTTGCAACGCCCATATGTGCCCCCACAGTCCTGTTAGGGACAGGAGGAGAACCTCGCCCTAACTTGAGCAAAGTCGAAGGCCCGGTTCTTTTAGACCGGATGGAGGGAGAGGCCTTGCAACGCCCATATGTGCCCCCACAGCCCTGTTAGGGACAGGAGGAGAACCTCGCCCTAACTTGAGCAAAGTCGAAGGCCCGGTTCTTTTAGACCGGATGGGGGGAGAGGCCTTGCAACGCCCATATGTGCCCCCACAGCCCTGTTAGGGACAGGAGGAGAACCTTGCCCTAACTTGAGCAAAGTCGAAGGCCCGGTTCTTTTAGACCGGATGGGGGGAGAGGCCTTGCAACGCCCATATATGCCCCCACAGCCCTGTTAGGGACAGGAGGAGAACCTCACCCTAACTCGAGCAAAGTCGAAGGCCCGGTTCTTTTAGACCGGATGGGGGGAGAGGCCTCGCAATGCCCTAATGTGCCCCCGCAGCCCTGTCAGGAACAGGAGGAGAACCTCGTCCTGACATGAGCAAAGTGGAAGGCCCGGACTCCTACGGGAGCCGGGTCCCTATGCCAAGAAGACTTCGCCCGGACTCCTACGGGAGCCGGGTTCCGCCGCCAAGAAGACTTCGCCCGGACTCCTACGGGAGCCGGGTTCCGCCGCCAAGAAAACTTCGCCTGGACTCCTACGGGAACCGGGTCCCGCCGCCAAGAAAACTTCACCCGAACTCCTACGGGAGCCGGGCCTCTACGTCAAAGAAGACTTCGGACTCCTACGGGAACCGGGTTCCGCCGCAAAAAAGACTTCACCCAGACTTCACCTGGACTCCTACGGGAGCTGGGCTCCACCGCCAACGTCAGCTACAGGACAACTCCGCCCGGACTTCTACGGAAGCCGGACTTTACTTATGGCTTTGATTGCAGAAAAACTTTGCCCTGGCCCTTACGAGAATCGAGCTACTCCAACTCTCGGAGGGCTTCTCCGTTCGGACTATCAAGGGAGCCGAACTTAGCCCCGACTTCAGCGGAGAAAAATCCGAGCGAACCTGACAAGTGGGTATCCCCGAACGGCATAAAAGCCGAAAAGGAGATCGGCGAATGACGACCCCACATGAACTGAAAAGGTCGCCGACGACCCTGGAACGACGTAACACAGGCAAAGAGAAGGAAAGGAAAATGAAGAAGTTCGACAGGCAACTATTTAACACAAGATGCAAACAAGGTACTGAAATTGCTTTTTCATTTAACAGAAGTACACGTTACAAGACCCGATGGGTCAGGAAAAAAAAAAGAGAAGATACACATCATCGCGAGTATCGCGAGCACGGTCCGGGCAGGACAAACCGGAGGTCGCTCCGAGCTACGAACTCCATCTCTATCCTTCTCCAGTGCGTGTAACAGCTCTCGCCCCATCTTGCCTCATTCTGTTCCCGAAGTCCCAACCTTAGCGGGAAAGGGGTGGGATAGATCTCCGGAGGCGGTGGGGGTAACGGCGGCAGTAGCGAAGACCTGTTTCAAGAAGAACCATAGCCACTTCAGGAGCGGTCGGGACACCAAAGATATGCCTCATCTCCGGATGCACCACGACGACCGCCACCCGAGACGCTCCGGCAAGGTCGGCATGCGTTACTTCCACCGTCCCCGCAACAAGTTCTACTGCCTCACCGTCGATGCCGACCGCCTCTGGTCTCTCAGCCCCGACGGCGTCAAGGATCCCGTCATGGCTTATGGCGTCTATTCTGCCCTCTTGACCGGTATCACCTCGCCTTGCTGCTCCGAGATTCGCGGGCAGAATAACTTCACCGACAGCACTCGTTATTAAACCCCTGTTGTTGAAGGAATTCTTCCTTGGGCTCCCTTTAGAGCGACGGAGATTCTCACCGGCCGCCATTCTCCTCCTCACCTTCCTCCAAACCCTAAAAATCCTCTTAAAAACAGCCTCCCGAGTAGGGAACATGGTATTAGGGAAGGAGACAGGGACTGGGGCGAGAGAAGCAGGACTCTCAGACGAAAGAACAGCGCCAGAATGAGGCCACGAAGGGGCTGAGGAGTTTAAATAGCCGACGGATCCTGGCGCAGTTATGGCGGCGGGTATTCCTGGGCCAACTGATGTGTGCCGCGTGGTGCGCTTATCCCCTTCACCGCCATCGAGGGTTGACCGCTCACGAATTCCCACAAAGCGATGCTTGGGATCACGTTTCAACGGGGGTTCCGAAAAGACTTTTCAAGTCACCTTCACCGAAAAATGGACTCTGACGTGCGCGCATTAAATAGGGGCGGCAGTGCGTAAGGTTCGAAGGGACAATTCCGGCTGCGCACATCTCTCTCCCTGTGTACTTCCTTCGCTTGAAATTCAAACTCGGAAGTAGGGGGACTGGTGTTGGGTATAAAATACCCGCAGCCGAAATCGACAGCGGAACGGCTCCGCCCGGACTCCTATGGTAGCCGGGCTCCTCCATCGACAGCGGAACGGCTCCACCCAGACTCCTATGGAGTCGGCTCCTCCATCCCGGCTCCGCCCGGACTCCGCCGGCTCCTCCATCGACAGCGGAACGGCTCGCCCGGACTCCTATGGGAGTCGGGCTCCTCCATCAACAGCAGAACGGCTCCGCCCGGACTCCTATGGGAGCCGGACTCCTCCATCGACAGCGAAACGGCTCCGCCCGGACTCCTACGGGAGCCGGGCTCCTCCATCAACAGCAGAACGGCTCCGCCCGGACTCCTATGGGAGCCGGGCTCCTCCATCGACAGCGGAACGGCTCCGCCCGGACTCCTATGGGAGCCGGGCTCCTCCATCGACAGCGGAACGGCTCCGCCCGGACTCCTACGGGAGCCGGGCTCCTCCATCGACAGCGGAACGGCTCCGCCCGGACTCCTATGGGAGCCGGCTTCTCCATCAACAGCAGAACGGCTCCGCCCGGACTCCTATGGGAGCCGGGCTCCTCCATCAATAGCGGGGCGGCTCCGCCGGATCT